>NC_028451.1:2173464-2242447 GCF_000263155.2 Setaria italica | reverse complement strand
GGGTCCAACCAACACGCCGCACATTGGACGTGAAGCACACCTTAATCCTAGGGTCAGCAGGAGAGACAAGAAATCGCTTCTTGACACTAGTCAACTACCATCCGAACCATACCTCAGTAGGATCCCCCTTGATGCTCCCCCATTGATTTGTCCCCCCCACATTTATATCCAGTGAAATGGGTAGTCAGCTCCGGTGACTTTGTTTGACACGGGAAGCCCATCATCCCACCATCGGAGGGATTGGTGCCACCAACTCACACAAGGGGACCAGTGTTCTTCGCTCACAAATTTTCTAGCATCTCTTCTGGCTAGCCTCACATCATAACCCCGTCAGCGGAGACTTTCGGGGTCCTCCGGAGGGGAGGGATGCTGGGGGATAAGGATGGGATTTTTTTCGTTTGCTGAGTGTCCTGGGCACCTGGCAAAGTTTTTTTTTCATTTTTTTCTTCTCCTTCTTTTCCAGAAAAAAGATTTTATTTCTTTGCCGAGTGAAAAAAAAGGAAAATACTCGGCAAATCCCCTCTTTGCCGAGTGTTTTTTGACACTCGGCATTGCCGAGTGTTTTTTTTGCCAAGTGTTTTCAACTTAGCACTCGATAAAGAACTTGTTCGCTGAGTGCCTGAGGGAATACAGTCGGCAAACATAAAAGGAATTTTATGGCTACTAAATGCAAAAAAGGTCGATCTCACAACTAGGTACCATGAACTAGTGAAATGATACTTTTTTTTAGACAGGATATATTTTTTTAAACGAATCGGCAGGAGGCTGTCCTCTATATTAAAAAGAGGATGACAGGATATAAACCGCCATGCTCAAGTTGTGTGTTGAGGTGGACGGAACTCGACAACACGTCACTACTTGTAAGTTGTGACTCACAAGAGCCCATGAATCGGGATTTAGGCCCACGCTATGGAAACCCTAGATTGTACTAATTAATAGCCAAGCATAACCGATTGTAACTCTTCCAGCACGTGATGATGAAATATAAGTAGATGAGGCCACCGCGGGCTAGTCGTCATCTTCGTGGAGCTCGTCGAAACAAGCCAGCCAGAGAGAGGCGGCGCCATGGCATCGCGATTCGTCCTCCTGAGTCGCGCTGCCATCCGATCACCGGCGAGCGGCGGTCTCCTCCGGCGAGCTTCTGCTGGTCCATCTACTCTTGGAACCATCACCCGCGCCGCTCAGGTTCCCTCAGTCGATCATCTTCCTGCATATGATCGATCGATGTATAACAACACCAGCTAGCACACATCATCAACCACATCTTTAATTTGATTTGCTATTGTACATAAACGCGCAGGGGCTTCGTCACTATGCAGCAGGGCCACCATGCAGTAGAGCAGATCTGAACGAAGCAGTGGCCAATGTGCAGAGGACAGTGAACAGCATCGAGGCGAAAGTCAGCGATGTCGCGAGGAGGCTGGATGCACTCGAGGCGCCGAGACGCCACGAGCAATACGTGCGGGCAACCTTTCAGGGGCTACGGGACCCGGAAAGCACCCACATACAATACATGCAGATTGGTGTAATTTTCGGCTTGATCGCCAGCTTCTTGGTACATTTTTGGGTCAGAAAAACATCAAGGGGGTCGATGTAGCTTTGGTGTAACTAAGAAATCATGTATTAGAAGTTCAAATAAAGTTCATGGGTAATTTTGATTGAATTGGGTAAAGCAAGCAGCCGGTCAAGCATGCGCAACTCCCATAACTTGCTCTGCAATCAGTATGAAGAGGTTCGAGCACGACTATCTTCTGTTTGTGCTTAATATCACGATCTCAAGCTATGAGGCATAAGCTTGCTTACTGGTTACACGGCAATATGGCACCATTTATGGTCTGTGAGTTGTGTGTTTTGTTGCCCTTTTGCCATAAGCAATGCAAGCTTATAAATACAATGTCAATGCATAGCGACAATGCTCAAGATCTTCACCAAGTTATAAATATACTTGTGTTCCCTAAAAAATAAATATATTGTGCATGGTATAGACTGGTACCTCCACTCCTGCACTGCATATATAAGCTTGCTTTAACAACAAGTTGTCACTGTCAAACCCCATTTTGCTTGAAGTTCATGGATTATATATATATATATGTTCAGTTGTTAATATTTCAACCAGAGAATTTTAAAAATTTCATCCTGACCACTCTAAGTTTTTGACGCAAAACTCCAATCTATATTCAAATGTCAAGCTTGTAACCCAAATTTTCAAGACTTCAGATTCATCAAAAGGAATCAGATGTGTTGTGCACCTAGTTGGTCACCTTGTCTAACAAGAGTGTCGGTAGCTGCAAGGTGTGGTTGGGCTATATTCTAGACATTGTCTACCAGGTACACTTCCCTGGCATGCAATGCACAATCTAAGCATAAAAATAGTGTCCATTGTGCTCCAGATGCCTCCGACTCCAAGACCACAACACTTCTATCGGTATTTTCCTGTTATTATCATCTAGTACTAGTAGTATATGGCCCTCATCTTCCTCATATGCTCATCTGCATTTCTTGTTCTTTCACTTCATGGTGCTGATATAATATACACCAACTCTTGTAGTTTCAGTTGTATAGTGAAGATCAAGTTGCATTGGGACCAGGAATTATATATATAGCTGGAGGTACTGAAATGAGCAAGTCTAATAATTTCAGCGCAGGTCTCGCAACTACCGTTTAATAGTAAAATTGTCTAGTGATTGGTGATGGTACTATCAACTATTCAGACAGAATTATATCTTTTACTTCTACATCTGACAATTGTAGGAAGGATTGGTTGAGTGCATGCCTCATGCATGCAGAGGAAAAACAATAAAACTATTTTTATCTAAAAAACATATATGCTTTATTAAGGTACCAGAAACCATTTGGAGTACATTTGTCATTTCCAGGTCTCCCTGTGGCCCTGCCAGTTTTCCAGCAGATCATAGCTGGAGTTTGCTGCATTTTTTCATGGAGTCTTAACAGCTTCGTACCATGAACACCTTTGCAATTCCCAGTGCCTCTAGTTTCTGTGTTCACTAACAACATTTTATAGCTAATGCATGGCTAAGAGCAAGGTTTCAAATTTTGGTGAAATTTCAGTGAAAATTTGCGAATTTCGGTGGTGACCGAAAGAAAAACCCAAAATTTACTATTACGCCTGTGCTTTATTGTAAATATATTACTCTAGTCTCTAGACTCATATTTTTTTTGTTGTTTTTGGTGCATATTCTCCAACTTAATAGACGTATAGCCATAATCCATGCTAATCATTTGTTTAGATCTAAAAACTTTAGAAAATAATATGTTTTGGTCAAGACTTTAAAAGAAATTCGTAGAAATTTTGGTAAAATTTCGAGAACTTGGGTATTTTTGGTGGTGAGCGAAAGAAAAGTCTGAAACTGAAATTAAAAACCTGGCTAAGAGTACCTTTCTAGTGTCGTCCCTTTCCTTCTACTCACATGGTTACTAGTGACTACATACATGAATGTCAAAGAGAAGTTAGGCTGGGCGTGTGCATATAAATTAAAGGAAACGGTAATTGAGCACGTCCATGCTCAGTACATATGTCGGGTCACATGCATGTTGTACTTTGTGATATTAATTAGTGTGGATTCTTCAAATCATTCATAATGAATGCAATCGTTAATGGACGCTGATTATATTCCCATTTTCTTGTTGAATTGCTTTATCAGACACTATGGCAGGTCGTGAACAGATTAACAATTTATACTGCGACACTGTCAATAAATTTTAATTTTAAGTTCAGTCTTTCATAAAAAAATAAATCAATCTACACCGTCTTCATATGTATGTATGTAAATTGTTTGCATTTGCAGTATGGAAAATATATGTGTACATTTGACTGAAATATATACTTTGTTGCAGGGTTCCTTCCCCTAACAAGCAAAAGGATATGTCAATTTTCTACGGGCAAGAAGCAAGATTTAGTTTCATTGGCAGGTAGTGGAGATATGCACTGATTTTACACATCTCAAAGTAATGGAAGGTGGTGTCCTGGTACCCATGCATGAAATTCGCAACTAAGTGAAATATTCACTTTGTTCTATGTCCCGTATGGAACAGAACTGACAAATGGGAAACTAGTGACATGTTAGTACTACACTTACGAACCACATAACATGTTTGCACAAAAGCGATGAGAATTTTTAATTATTTTTTTCTCAGGAACAGCGAAAGTTGACACCTGTTGGTAATTTTATATCCCCATAGCAGGAGGGCACAATGCCATCAGTCTGATTGGCCAGTGTATCCGGTGATTCCTCGTTTTCCCATAGACATCTCAGACCCAACTACACAATCAGTGTACTTGACGCTCCTGAAGCCTCCAAGTCCTAATTTTGTTAGCAAATTTTCAACACAGCTGGGCCTCGATTCCTACGAGCGAGGCTTCCTTTCCGATTCGCTGGATGCCCAGCTTATCTCTTTTTGGATGTGTTCCATCGGGAGTATGTATCTGCAGCATAGGAGTCGTATTTGATATGTTTTCACACGCAGCTAGCTAGTCAATGAACCAAAGTTTTTCATGAAGCCTATATATTAAGCGCCTGATGCTGACAACTTCAGTGCCGCACATAATGCCTGTGCAGGCATTTATCTCCCTCACTAGTATGTTGATCTGTTGATTGTTTCAATTACAGACATTGTTCAGCAGTTAAAATGAGCTTTGGCTACTGAATAGACAACACAGGTCATGGTACACTAGTCACTAGATCGATTATAGACACATAAGTAGCTTGGATCATATATATATACACTATGTTTAGTTGTGTGTATATATGATAGTATGAGAGCAGTAGAGCTTGAGCTGCAGTTCTACAAGCAGGTTGAGTACCAGCTCTGAGGGTGCACAGAGGTTGCAAAATAAGCACAACGCATCAGGAGATCAGGATCACCGCGTGGATGCTCATGGAAGATCGATACATAGTCTGCATCCAGTCCGGCGCAATGAACTGAGTAAGAGCCTAAGAGAGGTTGAGTGCATCCGCTTGTGCTTAAATCACTTATTACCACGAGAATATCATTGTCAAGGTCATTCTTCTGGCCAGTGTCCTCTGTGTCTTGAGCTATGAACTAATTACAATTTACAACAAAACAGCCTACATGTGTGGAAATGTGGCAACGAGCTCCAGCCCATCTGGGTGTTCCAGATCGCCCCTTCAGCTCTATTCATGTCTACTAGCATGCCAGTGGAAATGTTTCTTGACCGCCATGCGGAGACAACACCGATTGTGGGAGGCAGCCTTGCCGTGCATACAGGAATACTTGGGAAACCTGTAGATTGTAGCCAGATACTGCTGCCTAGCTATATTTTGGAAGTACCTTAGCAGCTTCCTGCCGTATGGTGCTTCCTACGATGAACATCTTTGCAGTTGCAGTTCCCAGTGCCTCAAGTTCCTATGTTTACTAGCTAATGACTTGTCATCGACTGGACTGCTGCTTCTCTGGTGCCATCGCTTTTCTCCTCATGGTTACTAGTGAAAGCAAAAATGTAGAAGAGAGGCGAGGTTGGATGTGCATATAAAGGGAAAAACAATGTCTGAACACGTAAGTTCACCCCGACATCGCATTCGTGTCGTACAAAATGCAGTTAGTGTGGATTATATTGACGATTCGTAAAGAATACAGCAAATAAATGGACATGGGATTGTGTTCCCACTTTCTTGTTCAATTATTGCACGCTAAATGCACCAAACAAATGAACATGAATACAACAAACACTAGATATCGTGCGCAAATTAACATAGGTTTTGGAAGAAAAAAAACCATAAGCATTTTGGTGATATAATCGAAAATGACTAACACTATATTATGACACATAATCCTATAAATGTTTTTACAACCACATAACCTGTTTCACATCTTTAGAGTAGGAGCAGATGAATAATGCAAATACTACTGCCATACACTGGGCAAGGCATGGATGTGGGTGACACTCTTGTTTGCATCATTTACATGTTACATCTGCAATAAATTTATAATTAGGATATGTAACTAAATCAAAGGATATTGATTCCTACAGAAAGCTTCAGAACGTGAGTCAACAATAGCAAGCCCTATCTAACACTGCTTACTAATATTATGTTTTTGCAACCAATGAAGCCCTATCAGAAGTTTGATGGCGGATGTAGTAGCGCATCATTTGAGGTACGGCAAATCTTTGATAGACAATGTGAACTGGTCGTGGTTCTGTAGTTTATTGTCAACGAGTCTGAAATGGATATTGCGTCTACTGTGCTCCCGATACCTCCGATTCCAAACAATGCTTATCTATCCTAATTCTTTGGCACCATCATTATCTTCGAGTACTTGTAACGTTATACTTGTGTCCATATACTCTAGGTTTGTTTTGCTTATTTTTCTAACGCTACTAGCATGTCTTTGAATTTGAGCTGAATGAAAATGGAGAAGCCGTCATAGGATGTTATATATATGATGGGAGGAACTCGATCAAATGTAACTGCATTGATCACTCATGTGAGTACTAATAAGCACAATTGAGAACATCATAGGATGTTATCACTCGAAAGATCTATCACATTAGTTATGCTTCATTTTATTAAGACCTAGTAATGGACTGAACAATATATCCAAGCCAAAGAAGGATCATATGGACAGCTTTGGATTTGAAAGGACCTCATAATTTAGATGGAAATTGATGACTGTGGTTGCTATTTTGCGCAACAAAAATATGTTGTCTAATTTTACTTGAATTGAGTACCTAACCTACTTCACCGACTTTTGAGGCATATAGCCTATGCATAGACTCGAGCACCAACTTGTGGCTACATTTTGTTCTGTTTCGCTTTTCGAAACTCCAATCCTAATCTTTATTAATATGAGAGAGGCACGCAATATTTCAGAATACGTTTGAACTTACTTTTTTTCAGAAAAATATGTTTAACAACTAAGCGTCTTATATACTCTATTTTTCTTGAATTTCATGACTTCTATATAAGTCCAAACCTGAGCCTCAAACATCAAACTCACAACACAAACTTTTCTAACTTCAGACTCATCAAAAGGTCTCAGAATTTTTTATAAAAAAATTGGAACCAGCATTCTAGCTGTCCAGCTGGGGATTCTTCACACCTTCGGAATGATTAGCTGCTACAATATGACAGACGACGTTCACTGGTTGATTTCTCTGTAGACTGTAGCGCTGCATACAAGATGATGCTTACCACCATGTGCACTAGCTGGGGATTCACACCGTCGGAACGCAGCTGCTACAATATGACAGATCACAGATGACACTGGTGGATTTGTCTGTAGACTGTAGTGCTGCATAGACGACAAGGGCTGCATCATCCAGAAGCGCGTCATCAAGCCGCGCGAACTAGTTCAACCAGCGAGAGGTTCCATGCATGTGGCAAAGAAATGCTTTTCCCTTAGGCAAGCAGTACTTACTGCGCCACCGAAGTGTGGCAGGGGTAGGCATTGGTTGCCAGGTGCAGTTTCCTAAAATGTAATCGAGAATCCGAGCTTGAATATATATGTTGTCCAGGGACCCTGGTCAACTACTTGCACTCAGAAGTGGCCATGCTATTCTCGTCGCAGTGACAGTCCCCGAGGCAGATCATGCTATTCTCATGTGATCGTTTTGCTGCGTAGGATCACCGGGTCACAAGTGGCCATCCCTACATTTATCTTACTCGTACATTTGCATTTGCCAAGATCATGTACAGTTGGTGCTCCTGATGTCTCCGACTCCTATTATCGGTTACAGCTTCCTCCATGGACCACTCCTGATCTCCAACGCCTCTCTTCTTCCATGTCATGGATAATGGGATCACAAGAATGTATGGTTGAGCCGAGGTCTGTGGTCTATTATAAGTGCCCCACAATCTGCAGAGTCGTGTAGCACTATGAGCTGTTAGTGTGGATTCTACTAGATATTGCATAATGGTGCAGTGAAATAAATGAAAATCCAGTGTCTCACTATGTGTTCACTTTCTCTGTTAATCGCCAGAGAAGTATCATGGATCGATGTGCTACTCTCTCCACATATGCATGTTTATAATGGCACTCTACGGCAACAACAACCGGGCGACCTACTACCATGAAAGATAGCCGACCTGCAAATTGTACACACATCCAACAATGTATCCCATTTATTTATTGAATCACCGAACGGTCGAACAATTGAACAAGGCTTCAGAAAGGAAAAACTAATTTTGCAGCAAGCGATTTGTCTCGTTAGACCTAGGCAACTTTCTATGTCGAACCTAGTTGGTGTTCCCGGTCCCTCCAACTCCTAGTTTAGATGACAGATTCATCTCATCTGATGCCCATTGTCTACTATTTAGCGCCTCGACTCATCCATCTCACACATATATAATTACCATTACTAGTCTATCAACCTGTGCTCCCGCATTGGCTAATGTTTCTAAAAACTATTGTATCTAAAAATTATTTAAAAATTAAACTCCTAGCTAATAATAAAAATTGTTTACCTACTACTCTCTTATTTTTTCAATACTTCAACATAATACTTATATAGATATGTACTTATCTTTGTCTAGTTGTGTTTGATTTTTAATTAGTAATTACTCTATATACCTTTTCATCCACATTCACACTTTTTCATTTTGTATCGCACCTTCATACATTGTGTTTAGCATGAAAATCAATATTCTTCATCAATTCCTCACATACATGTATAAATGATCTAAATGGTGACACTAATCATGTGTATATACATTAACTTAGTATTTCTATATTAATAATGGCTTAAATAGGTAATTTAGAATCATATATTAGTTTACTTTTGGACATTTCTGTATGATGCACATGAAAATAATTAGATTAAAATTTAGATGTTTACTTTAGGTTATTTTTAGTAACGACATGTGTGGGTAACCTAGACACAAATTCAGAATGTCATTTTAAGTTATGCTTTATAATGACATGTATGAGTAAATTGGATGAAGATTATGGGGTTATTTTAGATTATTTTTTATAATGTCTAAGCTCAGTAATTTAGATGTAGGTTTAGAGTTTATTTTTAAATATTTTCATAATGATAGTGGTCGGTAACTTTTTAGAAAATATAATAGATCAATGGCTATGATTATTAGAATTTATAGGATTGATATTTGCTATTTTTTATTTTTATGAGAATTTTTAGGATTTGTCTCTTTCTTTTAGCGTGTCTCGTGGAACGTAATGCGGAGTCTCCAATGAAAAAAGAGACCACATTGCTACAAAACAATTACCATGAGCTACCTCTCATTTGTTAAATATTTGAACACAATACTTATATAGATATATACTAATTATCTTCATCCAATTGTGGTAGAATTTAGTTAGTATTTACTCTATAGTATTTTTATCCATATTTATAATGTTTAACTTTTCACTTTGCATTGTAGGTATGCGCTTGAATTTGTTAAATGGATCCTAAGTTTGAGCTACAATTTTAACATAGAAATCTATATTCTCATCACTTCCTTTATATCTTTATAAATGGTGACACACCGTATATACCTTAATTATTATACATATATCAATAGTGTAAGAAATAGATGATTTAGAATCATATATTGCTGTATATTTTTAAATGTAGGGTTACCTCATGTTATTTTTAATAATGGCATATGTGGGTAATATAGATGCAAATTTAAGGGTAACTTTAAGTTTCTTTTAAGGTATTAGTAGTGGGAAATTTAGTTGCAAATTTAGGATGTTACTTTAGTTAATTTTATATAATGGCATAGGTGTGTAATTTAGATATAGATTTAAAGGGTTACTTTAGGCTATTTTTATAATGGCATGTGTGGGTAATTTTTTAGAAAATATAATAGATCCAATGGCTATGATGATGTGAGTCTACCAATTAACGGCCAGATGTTTTGCTTTTTTTGAGAATTTCTAGGATTTCTCTCTTTTTCTAGAGTGTCCACCTAGGAATCCTAGGTGGCATCACCTGGAGGCTTGAAAAGGAGCCTCCAATTAGTAATAGTAAGATTGCAGTGCAGCAAAAGTGGCGAAGAGATGGTTGGGTGTGCATATAAATGGGGAAGTAATGGAAGTACATGTGTGCATTACAATTCGTTGCAGTGATGTACTCCCTCCGTCCCAAATTGTAGGTCATTCTGGTTTTTCTATATTCATAATTTTTATTATGCATCTAGATATAGTTTATGTCTAGATGCATAATAATATTTATGAACCTAGAAAAGTTAAAATGATCTACAATTTGAAATGGAGGGAGTATGTACATGTCGTAACTATGCATTCCATTTAATAGTTTTCATACCCAATGCAGCACATTAAGAAGCGTGTAGATAGCACCCACTTGGTGTTTCAGTTGCTTTATTATGAAACATCGGCTAACTAGTGTAGATTGATGGGGAGCAATTGTCTGAGATGGGTCTTTTGGTGGTATAGAATTAGAAGAAGACAATCAACCCCTGCTTCTCTATGGGCTAGAATTTCATCTTACAAGACATAAGCATTAGAAGTTCGTGAATAAATTTATAACCCAGATAAAAACTGCTTCTCCTTTTCATTTTGTAACACAATACCCATATAGAACTTTTAAAACGAAACACAATATGATTTACTGTACAGCAATCAAGCTTTAATCTGCGCACTTGTGAGTGCTCTGAAATGCCAATTTATGGACCAGATTTGTAGCTTTGGTTTCCTCCGCGAATTAGCTAGTAATAACTTATTTCCCCGCTTAATAGAGCACCAGAGTTTTTCACTTTTGGAGGTGCATGGCCGTCCGCCACCAGGCATGTATGTTCTTTCTTCCTTGGTAAAATAAGGACCGATTATCTCTCTGCTTTTCCTTTCTACGCTAAAATAATGCATGTTGGGACGATGCAGCTGCTGCAGTAGCCGATCAGATGTTGGGACGAAGCGGTAAGAAGCTTTAGGAGAAGAGAAGGCATACCTTCAGCCTTGACCACATGGCAGCACAGGTCACCGGGCAGACCATCTTGTCAATGTTTACTAGCAAGCTTAGGTTTGCCAATTACTAGATAAAACTCGTCGATCAGATTAAGATTGTAGTTGGTTTAATAAGGGCATGTTTATTGACCTCTAGAAAGAAATAATACAAATTTCATAAAAAAACACTGGCAGAGATCTCTTTTTCATAAAAAAAAATTGTACCACATCAGGCAATTTATTCTAGAATCCATGGTCCCATTTGCCCCCATGGCATGGTAATGGATTTTTTTTTCTTTTTCCTACTTTTTTTGAAACAAGTGGAAGTGGGGGGCAACTGATTAAAACATATACTCCCTCTGTTCTTAAATATATGACACCATTGACTTTTTACTCCAACTTTGACCACCAATATCTATTGAACGAGTTAGTTAATTAAAGTAAAATGTGTATCATTATGTCTATTGTCATAGATTTAACTTGTAGATTTAATTTATCTATTTGCAAAAATATTTGTAGAAAAGACGAATAGTCGAACAAATGAAAAAAGTCAACGGCGTCATATATTTAAGAATGGAGGGAGTATTAAGAATTTGAAACAGTGCTTGTGCGAATAGCAAAAAGAACAAAGCAATGACACGGTAGAACAAAATAATCATGCATGGCATTGAGTAGAAATATGGTACATGTCGGTCGATCAACACAATACAAAGACCCTTGTCAACTTATTGCACTCAGATCGGGTCCAGTCCAGCACGTATCCTCTCGTTCTAACACCCACAGCGCGAAGGGCATCCTTGCTTGAGATTTCTCATCATATAGTTCTCTTCTCCATCCTCGGCTCATAACCTAAACCTACATTACTTGCCAGCAACACCGTGATGGCCCTCGGTTGTTTCAGAGGCCTCGAATGTTGCCTTCTGGATTGTCACCTTGCGACAAAGTGGTCGGACACGGTAACAGAAGAAAAGGCAAAGAACCTTCCAGCCTAGGTTGACCACATGGCTGCAACAACCACCGGGCCCGACCATGGTGTTATCAAGAGACCACCTTTAAGTTTCCATTGACTGGATCGCAAGTGGGCATACCTCCATTTATGTAATAGGTAACTTAGCAGTTGCCCGTTGCATGCATCGTTGGTGCTCCTGATGTCTCCGAGTCCTATGTCGGTTACAGCTTCGTCCATGGACAAGTTCTCCAACGCCTCTCCTCTTCCATCTCATTGATACTAGGAGCACAAGAATGTAGATCGAATGAGCTGAGGTCAACTGTCGATGCAAATGGGTAACTGTCAAAACACATTAACGGTGTTTGGTTTAAGGAATTACTTATCATAAATAAATGAATATATGGTTTATTTATTTAATTCTGGGAGGAATTACTATGAAAGATAGGTGTGATCACATGCAGAGGGTACACACATCCAACGTATCCAGTTCATTCATTTATTTAATCACCAAATGTAGAACAGGTGCTCCCAACTCGAATAACACATGGTTCGTACGTGGCTACAGAAAGCAGCAACGACGTTCGTGAACATGCATGTTGAGGAAGACGTATTTGAAGAGTGTGTTACACCGAGACCCTGGTCTAACTGTATGTATACGTGTACTCAGTCGGAAATGGTCGTGTCTGTAATGGAGGGTTGAGTGTATCCTCTCGTTAAGTTCTAACACACTAAGTGGCAAGCAGATGGGCTCGGCTGCTGGCTGCATGCTGTGGCATACTCGGATGTTGCGTTGAAGATCATTGCCAGAGAACCTTCAGCCTAGACCACACACTATGCCAGAATCCAACGTAGAAGACACCATATTTGGCAATGCGGAATTGAACCGCGTCAAAGCGCGTCACCAATGATCCAATATCGGAGATGCGGAAGTATCGAGCCACGTTAATGATAACTCTTATAGGAGATGTGGTTAAATAAGAAACGCGTCTCCGACAAGGGGTCATCGGTGATAAAAAAAATCCGCGTCACATGAAAATTTAGTGACGCGAATTTTTTTAATCTCCAATATGAGACTTGAGCCGCGTCTCCAACGAAAGATTCTGGCACAGTGACATGGAAGTAGCACGCTAACCGGGGTAGCCTTGCCATCCTCGAGAGAGCACTTTGCTCTTCTTCCATTGGATCTCAAATGGGCACCACTGCCATTTTCTTAAGCATATGTTAGCGATTGCCGACAACATGCCTCGTTGGTGCTCCTGATGCTTCCCCCTCCTACTTTCAGATACAGCTTCCTTCTTCCACAGACCACTTCTGCAACGAACTAACGCCCCTCTTCTTATTCCATCTCATGGAGATTGGGGAGCTGAGGTCAGCTGTCCATATAAATAGTAAACTGCGAAAACACATGTACCGGAGTGGTTTGAGCAACCACCTCATCTAGTATAAAATGGTGCACCATGAGGTGATTCTACGAATTTTTGTGGGAAGTCTATCTTGCCGTTTTTTCAGGACCCACATGTCACTCTGCTTCGGTGGCAGAAGTTCCTCTGCTTCATTTGCTCTAGGTAGACCTTACAAACTTCCTTTGTCGAACATAGTTGGTGTTCCTGGTCCCCCAACTCCTAGTTTCGCAGACAGATATGATTTGTCACGGCTGATGCTATACATGGTCTACCTTTCCAGCGCCCCAACAACTCTTCTATCCCACATATACTATAAATGATTATCAGTGCATGTAGCGCAAGAGCGGTGAAGAGACGGTTGTGTGTGCATATAAATGGGAAACTAATCGAAGAACATGTGTGAACTACAAGCCACTGCATTACCAATGTGATGTACAGACATGTCATTATGGATCCTATTTAGTTTTCGTACCTAATAAAACACAAGTATGCAGATAGCGTCCCACTTTGTTGTTTCAGTCGTTGCTTTGTCAAACACAGGCTGACTAGTGCGTAGCAGCATGCTTTGTTTCAATCTTGGCACCTTTTTTCAGTGTAATGTGTAACATGTTATAGCGTTTTAAGTATGTATTTCATATGGCACAAAACATTAAGATTTTATCCACTGATAAGAAAAAAAGAAATATACTTGAACAGATTAATGCTATCAGACATAATGATATTTGGTACAAGTTACAGTGACCTGTTTATCTAAGAGAATTTGTAACGTACTATTTCCTCTCGTGCCACTATGTTATCCACCTTCCGCCGGATAAACACGCCATTGTACTGGATTATTTGACGCAAACAGGACCCAAAAACCTCAAGTTTTATCTTTTTTATTGTAGAAATGGAGGTCCAAAACCTCATAATTCTTGAGCGACACCAAATATCCGACAAAAACAGGAGAGGGCAGAGAGTTTCCATTACCAGGGACAACAGCTGAGAGATATGTAAATGCGATTGCAGAGCCGTGTGTGCATGATCTTCCTGGCTCCTCGAACTCCTATGATTTTGCCGACATCTTCACCACAACCGATGCCATGGTCTATCTTGCATGCATGTTCTTTTCCATGATCATATTCAGTTTATATTACCAGTGCAATGCAAGAGTGTCAATGTAAGGGGTGGGTGCGCGTATAAATGAGGAACTAATGGAAATATTATGAATTGTAATCCACAGCATTACTTTGTGTGATGTACCAACCTGCAGATACTGTGGGTTCCATGAACTTTTAATACTGAATACAGCACATGCGTAAACGAACATGCAGATAATGCAACGGTACGTTGTTCAGTTGCTTTTATCAAACACCGGCAAACTAGTGCTACACATTGTTATTCGCAAGGCAGGAATATAAGGGTGATGCCTATGTGTGCTTAGCAGCATGCTTGTTCGATCTTCTTCTCCGTGTCTTTCTCGATAAGTCTAGCTAGGTTCTTCCAGTGTGACGATGTGTAACCCCAGTTCATCCCTGTTTTTGAGCTTGACCTGAAGTCCTGAAGGATGAACTTCAAGTTGCCTTTGTGTATATGTTTTAAGAGAGTCAAAACGCACATGTTAATAGCATCTACCAATACCTCATCAGAGAAGAAAAAATAAATTTTATTTACCGCTGTAAAGTTATGTGGTCTTTTATGTGTCACTACAAGACTTGTTATCCACTACAGAAATTTCTTTACGGAACACCTTAGTACCTATACCTTGTTGCCATAAGCATCATAACTTTTGGCCATCAATTTGATTCATATAACTAATAACTTCACATTCTACCATTGTCTTATTAATTCTTCTTTCCCTTATCTCACATTAAGTCAAACTTGTGCCCTCAAGGGGTGTGTGACAAAAGGCTTTATAATCTTTTCTACCTGCATGCCATGATGGGACCATGTACGGTTCTTGCATGCAAATACTGCGACGAGGTGGCACGCATGGTAGTGCCATGGCTCAAGCTCACCTGCATCCATATTGGTGGTGGGGCGAGCATATGCATGGCGCCCATGGTGCCATGGCAGGCAAGGCATGCTTTGATGGCTTGAGCGTGTTGGAATTGATATGTATAGTAACCAACTGTGTGCAAATTGAAGAAGGATTGAGCATTCTTTAGGGGGTACTAACAGGATACTATGTTAGCTAACATTCATAAATGTTTGAAATTATAGGCACAAGGAGATCTGTTACTACCACAACCTCAAGGAGGCGAGCACCATCAGAGGCATATAGGTGTCAGCAACATCGCATTGGATAACATGCTAACCATTGGTCCCAACTCTTCTGTCTTAGACCAATGATATGATACCTGCAGTCTACGGAAAAGGACTTGGACGGCCGGACAACCTTTTTATTCTCGACACCGAATTGTCTGATGCGTGAATGTTCACTGCCAGAAAAGGAGTCCATCTCTTCTAGGAAACTCTCCACGACGTTATCGTTGAGACAGTCCCTTTCATGCGGACAACAGAGATACAGCGTGCCCATGCATACCAGCCGTACAGCACTGAATTTGCATTTGTGATATCTCAGCTGCTCTCCACCTCTAGTGTCGTCAATGCTCCTGGTGTCTCCAGCTCCTATTTTCTCTGAAGTACTTCTTCATAAGTTGATGCCATGAGACTACCTCTCAGGTGCTCCTGCTTCTTCATATATTGGATAATTTATACAAGGATGTGGACAAGCCGAAGCGAGCTTTGGTGTGCATATATAAACATGGGTCTCATAACTCGCCTGTTGTACTAGGTGCAGTTAGTGCAAAATTCTGTGTGAAACGCAATGCGTATATGGCTGGGTTTTTTTTCAATTGCTTTGTCAAAGAACTAGATACATAGGGAACAATGTAACACAGAACCTTTAGAGGCATAACTGTCAGCAACATCATATTCGTTTACGATAAGATGCTAGCCTTGTTCCCAACTCTGATTCTGGCCAATGATCTGTAGTCTATGAAAAATAAAGGCCTTGGACGCCCAGGGAGACTCCAATAAGCTGTTGTACGAATTATTTGGTCTCACATGCCGGGCCATCAAACTCCAGGTTAGTTAACCAAATAATTCTTCTCCACCTGGCTATATTATCAACCCTGGTTCTGTAATATAATGACCCATGTGAAGGCCACAGCAGCGACACCAGACCCGATGATAAGACGCTTGTTGATCTTTTCGCCTCTTATAATCTTCTTGATGGCCTCTCTATCAAAGAAAATGCAGACAAATGCACGAATATTGTTGGGATCAATTCAATTTGAGTTATTCAAACAAGGATATCTCGTATTGCCTTTACCTGTTGGCTTCAAACTGAGCTTGCATTGCAGCAAACTCGCGATCCATATCCAATCCCCCTTTCACTCGCTTCCTAGCACCACCAAATCTAGCTCCATTGCTGCCCAATCCCCCTTTCACTCGCTTCCTAGTACCACCAAATCCAGCTCCATTGTTGCGTCCACCCTAGTAGGATTTTAAAGAACACAGCTGGGATCAAAATGCATAAGTAATGATGGATCGCTAAAGGACGTACAACCAAGTGGTACATGTTCCCTGTTCACAGGGGCGGAGGCATGTTGGTGCCTCTGTATTCCCAGGAATACCCAAGATTTTTCAGTAAAAATCATGTATATATTGCTATATACATGTTTATACTTATTAATTGGAAGATACTCAGCAATTCTTATTTCGCTGGTGTAAAACGAACTACATGCAGCTTGGACCAACTAGCATCATCCGTGCTAAGGCCTAATTCTTTCCATCCAAAAGTGCCAACTTCCATAAATATAACAAATTCTTTCACCATGGCTGGCATAGCATCCCGGTCAAGCTCAGGCTCTCACCTCTCCCTCTTTGATTTATCCCAAAATTCACTCTCCTTTCTCAAATCCCTAACCCTAGCTGCAATTTTCCAACTTCATGCATTCTTAGACGGAGTTGTAGTGCACTCGCACGCACTGGTGTCCCCAGGCAACATCACAGCGACGGACCAAATAGGGGTGCACCTCTGGCAAGCTGTGGAAGCGCATTAGTAAGGAGTGAAACCAATATTTCCAAGTTCACATTCCATGCTGACCCCTCTGACCTTAGCCTAGCAATTAATCAACCCTGCATATCGATCCATGCATTGTAAGATGGATGTCCCTCGATTGCTAATTCTAGCCATGTTCTGGCGACACACATGATTATTAGGTTGTGAAAGATATGTACCAATAGGCAAAAGGTTACAAAGGTCAACCCTACGGGGACCTACTTCACACGAACATATTTGCCTATGAGCATGGCTTAGATGGTATAATTTTTTTTTAGCTGGGAATACCCAACTCTCATATCGCCACTGCCTGCTCAAAACCATATCACCACTTGGGAGTAGCATGATTCATGTACCTCAAGTACTGTTTCAGGCAATATGGATGCCAATGGGAACATGGCTGCATTTTGGCTAATAAATGTATGGATATGAAGAACCTATCAACCTGTTGTACTTTGTAATTCAGCACTCAACTTGCAGTCAGGTTTACTTATATGAAACACATGTCCATACCATGGAATTATTTTTCACATGCAAACCATAATTTCAAGTCGGAAACAATTAAAGCATATACAGTTGTTGGGTAACACGAGTGATAAAAACTTCCACCAGGCAGGGTCTGTGTACTACATAATTGCAACAAAACAAAGGAAGCAAGTATTTGCAGAGTCAGGCCGTATAAGTTTTGCCGCCCCGAAGACGGACAGACTCTGATAGGACGCAGATGGAAATCAGTTTGGCAAGCATATCATTATTGTTACTGTCCGGATGAAAAGCTGAACAGACGTGGCACATTTTTCCATTAAGAAGAAGAGAACTACAGGATGCAACTTCAGGAGAGATCCTAAAGCGCAAAGTTAAAAAATCACCACCTGCAACCAACAACAGAAGCACAATAGTACTAAAAGAAAATCGCAACACCGCCAACATACTAAAATAGACCTAAGATGACTGAAACCTGCAGGAGATAAAGGATACTATAAACACGCGCACATCACCGATAGCCTAACAACTCGGAGCCAGCGGAGGTAGAGCGATGCCTTCAAGGGGGAAGCGACGCCAACGCGCCATCGTACGTCTATGAAGGAGCACACCAAGTCTTCACCTGCCAAAATCAAATGGATTTGGTGGCCACGACAACATCTCCAGCGAGGTGAGCTACGTAAAGGAACGCAATCAATGTCGGCACCGGCGAATGCTGGGCAAAACTTTCGCTAAGACCCCCAAAACCAACTCCATGCAGCCGACCGCCAAGGCCTGGATGAGAGGCAAATCGATGGGATGATAGCGAGCAGTCCACGGTGATGACGATAGGGAACATCTGCAAGTCAACGACCACCATCTCGACGACAACCATCGGCAGAAGAGTGAGTGACCCACTACGGTAGGACGGGAGGCTCCGGCAGCAAGTGGGTCATCCACGGGCCATCCATGAAGACCGAAGCATGACCAAGGTGAGGTGGGGTGAAGGGAGGGGGGAAGGAAGGGAAGGGTAGGGGAAAGGGGTTAGGATCACGCGTGGCAGGTAGGAGCCCAAGCTGGCAAAGAGCGATCATGGTAGGGCGAGGGGACGTCTTCCAATGACAAGCACACCACGCAGGTTGATCATGCCCACGAGCCCTACCACACCAGATCCAGGAGCGTAGCATGACCCTACCAAGGGTGTCGCCATCACGCCCACGTGCGGCCATCCGGCAACCCCTGCGACCTCCACCAGCAGCGACCCCGCGACCATCTGACGGCACACCCAAGAAAAGGCCGAGCCTTGCGGAGGCAGCCGCGACGGTGTACGGGTTTCCAAACCCGCAACACGCCGCGCACGCTTCCCACGGCCCGCTGCCGGCCCCAGGCATGGTGGCGGAGGAGGGACAGGTGATTCCCATGCCCGCGAGCCACCCCACGGCAGCGGCGACGGCGGAGACGAGGCCCTGCCGGAATCCGACCACCGAGCGTCGCCCATCGAAGCCTTGGCTTCTACGGCGGCAAAGGCAGGGAGCAGGGATGGCGGACCTAGCCGCAGCCGCCCGAGCCACCGCACCCCCCGCGTCCTCCTCGTGCCATGGTGATGGCGCCCTCACACGGCGCCCCATGCCGCCACGCCAGCGGTGGTGGCGTCAGGTCAACCCACGCGATCGGGATCCGGAGGAGGCGTCTAGGCGGCAGCTGGCAGCAGGGTCAATGGCAAGGTGGAGTACGAAGAGCCGAAGGTGCGGCGGAGGGGGCAGCGATGCTCCGAGCCCTGGCGATAATGGCAGCAGCGGCGGCCACGGGATCTAGGGTTAGAGGTGGGATTCGGGAGAGACAGGTGGCTCCATCGCCACCCTCTCGCCGCTCGCCGGACTTCCGGCTCACGGCTCCGGCAGCAACGGAGGCACGGAGCAGTGGACGCGGGCCTAGCGGCGGGGAGGTGCGGCGGCCCCTACGAGCAAGCAAACGGTATCTCAGTTATGGATATCCTCACCGACAGCCAGGAATCGTGAATGATGTTTTTCCTGAAGACAACCAGAAGACAGGAAGGAGCACAGGCGAACCTGATAGCGATTGAAGCCAGAGGTGAGAGGCCGACTTGTGCCCATCAAAGGCTACACACGGGGGCCCGAAGCGCGCCGGAGAGCAGGGATGCCGACCTTCCTGGCCAGGTAGCGCAGCGCCATGGCACGGATCGGCCGGATCTGGTGGAGGACGACGGCGCCGGATAGGAGACGTGCGCGCAACTAGGATTTGCTTGGTTCTACTAGCGAAGCCCACGCACAGAGGAGGGAGCCGTCTCGGGCTTGATGGGCTCGTCTGATCAATGTGGCTCGTGGGCCGTCCAGCTTGGTGGGCTCAAAAAAAATGCGGCTTGTGTATTCATTCAGACTGAACTTGTGATTGGATAAATGCACATACATGGAAGTCATTTTCACATATACGCGTGTTACTTTGAAGCAGAAACATTTCTAAACAAACTATTATTTGACTAGAATAGTCTAAATGTTCGTCGCACACGTAATTTGAAAACGAGACGAAAGTGTCCACGCCAACGGCTGTTTGCAACCATATATCAGTTATCCCAGTACATGTTTCAATTGAAGACCGCTGGTGCTATAGCCAGGGTCTGGACTACCCAATTTCAGCAATAGTGCCGAACCAGGCCGTACGTACAAGTCTTGCTGCACTTAAGAACACGACGGACTCTGCAACACTGGATACTAGTTTGGCATATATCTCTGCTTTTATACGGAATGTCGTACCTCCATTATAGTGGCTTGTAGGCTCTGATCTATGCTATTACGATGAATAATATTGCTAGACAAGTATAATATTCATGCTTTGGTGATTCAGGGACAGAACATGCTACGACTGCAATGTAAGTCCAGCAAGGGTCAAAGTTTCTGCTGTGCACCTTTAATTACAAACTAACGGAAGGAGATTGATCGCCACAGCAAAACCTTTCTCCTGGTGGAACTAACGAAATGGTAGATAGGTTAAAGATCATTGTACGCGTCTTCTTTCCTCCGGATGCCTCCAACTCCTAGTTTTCTTGACAGCCAGCTTTTGAGAGCAGTGTAGCGAAACTTAAAATTGGAGAAGGATCGGAAGAAGGTAACCGGAAATTGCAGCGTTTGTGAACTACTCCTACTATCCAAAGTCCAAACATAGTGCTATACAAGCTTACGGTGCAAATGTGTACAACTATATATTTTAGTTTATTGGTTTCAGTTTTATGGCACTTCTTGCTGTGCTGAAGAAAAAAGGTCCAAAGCAGACTAAAGGCATGGGGCATCACTACAAAATTACACAATTTATAAGTCCGAGCATAGAGTTTTTACAGCAAAAAATATAATTAGCCACTGCAACAACACATTAAGCCATTCTGCCGGAGACCAAATACCGAAGACGACGAGTACCTCACAAACCGTTCAGGCTCCACTGCGGCCGTTCTGAGTTTCATGCAGAGAGGTCAACCAAGTATAGGGAGTTTTCTGGCTGATTGGCTACCTATAAGTATCCGGGATCATTAACTGTTATCCAAACGTAATCCTGATAGCTAAAAACACATGCTAAAGTGTAAATTAATTTCATCGCATTTGCATTGCATATGGATGGGATTTTAGAACTCACCATTTACTTACGAGACGGATTGCAGTGAGTCGCTCTGATCTCCATGGAAATATCATACAGAGACAGCTATTGCTCAATGTATGTGCATGCACGCCGGCGGTGATCCAGTTGGATTCTAGAACATACACGGCTTTTCCCATGTTCTTGCTGTTGACTTGATAATGGTCTGCCTTGGGCATGTTTTGAATTCCTGACACCTCTTATCCCTACAGGCTTTGCTGACTTTACCATAACATACTAAAATCACCACGCCTCTGCACACTTCAGCTCCTGATTTGGGTCTGAGCTCAATTTGGAGAAGTTGTCTTTGATTCCGACGGTAAAGCGTACATATATAAGGACGCCTTTGGTTCGGATGCGTATGTTTTAGGAAGAGAGAATGCTCATCTAGCTATGCCCATCCTACCGTACTTCCAGAACCAGGAATAAATTAAATGGCTCAATCTTGTCATCAGCGCCCCATGGCAAAAAAAAAAGAGGAAATTGTTTCCGATCTCTGCAGCCGCACACGGCCAATGCCCCGTTTTATTTATCGAGTGACTATATATTATTACAAACAATTAACCTCATTGAAGTCATTTGCTTGCATTGAAGAATAATGGTGCTCTGAATTCTTTTTATGTATGAGTGATTGCTCTTCACGCCTGCTGCGTGGTGATGCTCTAAATTCTTTGCCTTGATTAAGTAAACAGAGAAACACCTCCACAGAACTACATCAAACAACACTAACACACATAGCTGCAGTTTGACTTCAAACAAGAGAACGAAGCATATCCATGGAGACCCAGAGAGTGATGCTGTGGATAGAATGCACGATAGACGACAGATCATCTCATTATATTGTACAACACCGTATTTGTACAACATTAATTATTATTTAGTGTGATTATGCAGAAAAGAATTAAGACTCTTCTGCAGAGACAAAATCCTAACATTTGCAAAGTTATTGCAGGAAAACATCGGATCTTATGTAACATCTCAAATGAGCTAGCTTTTTCCGGCCAAAGTTATTGGGACCGGACCGGACCGGCGGTCCGACCAGTAAAAGACCGAACCAGAGCCTCGGCCGGTTCAATCCGCCTAAAAGATCGGATAAGCAATCGAACCGGGAAAAACCGGTTGAACCGGCGGTTTTTAGCAAGAAACCGGTACAGATCGGAGAAAACCGAGCGCAAGGAGAAAAATCAGCGCGCAGGGAAGAAAATGGGAGGAAAAATGGCGTGGCTGGGGTTCGAACCCCCAACCTTGCCTTCGGCAACATGGATAGCAACCATCAGGCTGCAGCTGTGTTTGTGATTTTAGCTGATAAGTTACCATATTTGAACCGTGTTGAACCGGTGGTTCAACCGGTTGAACCAATCAAACCGCGAACCGAGAGCTTGAACGGTTCATTGTCCGGTCCGGTCCTAATAACTATGTTTCCGGCTGGGCTTTTCAGCCCAGCCGTTCGGTGCGCTTCCGCTGGTGGCCTGTCGTGGAAGCCGTTCGAGCGGCTTAACGACGCACCGACACTGCCCCCGTGCTTATCCAGTGCCTCCCGCAGCTCGCCCCCTCCGTCGCGTGCTCTCGCCCCTGCTCCGCCGCCGTCGCCCCCGCCGCTCCGCAGCGCCTACGCTATCGCCGCTCTCCGCCGCCGGCATTGAGTTGCGCCGCCCTCTCCCTCGCGCTCGGCCGGGTGACGCCGCCGTCGGTCCCGCTGCTCGCCCCCTCCGTCACTCGCTCCGGATCCGCCGCCGCCGGTCCCTCCGGATCCGCCGCCGCAGCTTTGACCGGGCGCACCCGCTCCCGCGCTTGGGCCCGGTCTCCGGTGTCGGCCGGCCGTCGCGTCGCCCGCTCCGTCGCGCGGATATCGCCCCCTTCGTCGGTCGCGGTCGCTCCTGATCCGCCGGCGCCGCTCCCTCCGCTCAAACGCTCCCTCGGTCGCGCCCTTTCTCCGCCGCCGGCGGGCCGTCGCGTGGAAGGACCTTCTCCCAGTCCGTCGCCCCCTCGCTCCCCTTCGCTCACAGGTATGGCTGCTCCCCCATCGGATTATGCTTCTTGAGGCTTGTTGGAGGACGTATTATGCTCATGGATTCTGGCCGTGATTCTAATACTAGTAATATATGTTTTCATCACTTGTTTCTCTTCTTACTCTAATTTTCATTACTTACACAGTATTGGCATGGGTGAAAATGGTTGAGTGGGCGAAAATGCAGCATATTTTGTTCAACATAGTTGATGTGAATTGCAGAACCTTCTCTAGAATTGTGATTGTATTGTAGAATGGAGTTGAAATTTGTAAGTTCTAAGTTAAGGTTTGAGATTCCTGAAAATTGAAATCTTCACATGTGAAATTCCTTTGATTCATGTTGGAAGCTCAGAGCTCAGTCAAAAAATACAGAAGCTCTTTTGGGATGCATTGTTGACTGAGGAAATGGTCATGTTGTCATTTAAGTTATTGCTTCGGCTCTGTTTTCGCTCTATTTGTTTGTGGTTTGTAGATGAACGTGCTTATGCTTTGACTATGTTAGATAATAAACTACCTACTGCAACATCCTACCATGGCATGCTTATTTCTATATTTTTATTGCATATCACTCTTACTGTAATTGTCAAATGGAACTAGTGTATCAATTTAAATTCAGGATAACTCATTCAAATGATGAAATTTGCACATCAAAACCGTGCCAGCTTTCTTTTGTGCCCGTGATTGTACTTTCAACTTTCTGGATTATGTTGACAGTATGTTTTCAGTTTTCTCACCTTCCAGGCGACTGATACAAGGCTACTAGGAGGCCAACCGCGAGGAAGTACCAACGGTGCCCACACTGGCATCATCATCGACTTCGTCCTACTCCCCCCCTGTGCCCGTACAATTTCCGCCACAAACGCGCCAAGACACCTGCTAAGGCAAGTAACATATCCAGTAATTTTAGATTGTTTACTTGTACGCAGCTCCTGGTTATCCGTAGCTCGGTGCCATATAATTGCAGCTCCTGTGTACTCAGATGAATAACTGTGCCAGCTGGGATGAGGGCACGACGAAAACTTTGCTGGACTTGTGCATTGCTTAGAAGAACCAGTTCAATTGGAGCAACAAATGCCTCACTAAGTTGGGATGGAAGAACGTGTACTCAGGCTTCAGGGCACAAACTGGGTTGCATTTGGGCAGCAAGCAGCTGCAGAACAAGCTCAACAACTTGAGGAGGGCATTCCTCAGCTGGCTGGCCTTGCAAAAGAAATCTGGTTTAGGGCGCGACACACAAACAGGTGCTGTGTCTGCTGATGCCACCTATTGGGAGGAGGACGCAGAGGTACATCCTATGCTAGGCCCCTAAGTTACTCGGCATCTTATTTGTACTGTTATGTTTGTGACCTTGATCATTTACTGTTGCTTCAACATTGCAGGACACCACTGGTGGTGACGCCTAGGCAAGGTCCCAGTCGAGTTTTGTTAAGCCTCCACCTTTCCTCGACGAATTATTTCAGTTGTTTGGCCATGAACCCCAAGACAGGGGCACCTTGCTGACGGCAGGAGGTATGCGTGAGGCGACACCTAGCGTGGGGACTGAGGGCAATGCAGCGGACTTGGAGCAGGACCCCCCTGCTAGTAGTGCTTGTGCCATGTCCAAACGGCCGGTCCGGGAATTCTCTGTGGACAGTCCTACGAAAAAAAAAGTGACAACTTGGAGCAGTACATCAGGGAGCTATCTGAGAGTGTGGCAAAGAGGAGCCTGCAACGTGCAGACCGTACCCATGAACAAAAGGAGGGGTCTCCGCTTCACTGCCAGGCTCTGTATTTATGTACTAAGAGCGTGGAGTATCGGTCGGCGTTGATGGAGATGACAACGAAAGAGGGCCGAATGAACTGGATACAATTCAACTGGGACATGTTGAACAAGAAGTGATTGTGGCATGACTTTGTTTTATTGTAGTGATGGGTTTCGAAAATAATATTTCCATTTGTGTCGGAACAGTAATGTTAGCTTCTGTAACATGTCTTGTTCGTTGAACCTTTCGTTTTAGTGCTAGTTAAATTCCTTTGAAGTTTGTTGCCGTCCATGCTTAGCAATTTATTTCAAGTTAAATTGGATCAGTTCTTTCTGTTAAGTTACTTTTAGTACTTTCTGTTAAGTTACTTTCAGTACTTTCTGTTAAGTTCGATCAGTACTTTGTGTTAAGTTCCTTTCAAGTCCGCTCAGTACTTTCAAGTTAAGTTTTCAAGTTTTTTGTTAAGTTTTCAAGTTAATTCCTTTCAAGTTAAATTCCTTTCAAGTTGGATCAAAACTTTTTTACCTTGTCTCATTTTACAGTGCTGTGAAGTTATTCGGAATTTCGATGTCTGTTGTGTCTAACTTTTGGACAGGTACTTCAGTAGGGCATTGGTGGCCCTCCGCTCATCAGTACCAGGAGCATTGGTTTACTTCTGCATCAGCTCAAGGAAGGGGGAGAGTGAACTTTACAGGCACTGCACAGGTTTGAAACAAATGCATATGTATAATTCGGTGCAAGTACCTATGTGTAAGGTGGGTTTGCTGATGCCCCTCCGATTGTGCATGCACAGGTTCACTCAAGTATGAGTAGTGCAGAGGAACAAAACAGTGACACCGGCAGCGACAGCAGCTCTGTGGTCGATCTAAAGTGTTTAGCAGGAGCTGCAGCCGCATATGCGGAGGTTCGCAGCATTCAGCGTCCTGGACGGAACCCGCCAGTTGATTTGCCACGCATGACGGGACGGCAATGGGTTGAGCTGAACCTGCAGGACAGGCGGCGGTGCTTCGATAATTTTCGTATGTATCCCGACACGTTCCTTCAGTTGCATGACATGTTGGTTAGCAATCATGGATTGAAAACGTCGCAAGGGGTAGAATCTATTGAGGCTTTAGCTATGTTCGTGTGGGCGTGTGCGACACAGCAGGCTTGCCGTCAAATTAGAGAAAGATTTGATCGAAGTTTGGACATAGTTAGTAGGAAGATGGCGCATGTGGCAAATGTAATGTTTTCATTTGCCCAAACAGTCATCGCTCCAAAGGATCCTGCGTACTCTAAGGTGAATCATAAGCTCAACCAATATGCACCGTTCTTTGATGGGTGCATAGGTGCTCTAGACGGTACGCACATTCCAGTACTGGTCGGGCGTGAGTCCCGTGTGGATTTTATTAACAGAAAAGGGTGGACGAGCTTCAATGTGTTAGCTATAGTCGATATGGACATGCGCTTCACGTATGTAGGAGCGGGGATGGCAGGATCCTGTCACGACATGGCGGTGTTGCGTGATTGTATGGCGGCAAGGAACTACCCCCATCCACCTGCAGGTATGGTACTTCACTAATTACGCACATGAAGCTGCAATTGCAAAATATGGTGCACTAATGTTGAATATTTTTGATTATATGTAGGCCGATATTATTTGGTCGACTCGGGCTACGCAGTTCGAGAAGGGTATTTGGGGCCGTATCGAAATACCAGGTATGGAGGAGTTTAGCAGAAGGTCGGCGGACACATTGGAGGAGAAATTCAACTTTCACCATTCCAGTCTTCGCAATGTGGTCGAACGCGCATTTGGCGTGCTGAAATCCAGGTGGCACATTCTGCGGGAAGTTCCACTATACTCTCGAGATCGGCAAACGAAGCTTGTTATTGCTTGCTTTGCACTCCATAATTATTTGCTGGACCTTGCCGATGCAAGTACTGCAGGTTCGACCATGGCGCGAGCTCCGGACTATGGGGTGTCCGAATGGGTGGCAGCAAATGCTACTCCTGATATGGCCTCTGTACGAGATTGGATTGCGGCAGGAGTCTCTTTGATGTAAATGATGGGTGTATGATGTGTACGTTGATGTTGTAATTTGTATGTAACCAATTGTAGTAGTTGTTGTGTACGTTCGTACCCTCCAGTGTGTTGGTTATGTTTGCGCGACAAAATTTAAATGTTGTAGATCCTTTTACCGTTAGAAATTTAATTTTCGAACGTAGCAGCGCATCCGTAGGGAAAACAAACCGAAAATTGCTAAGGAGCAGCTGCCACCGCTCCCTCGCTCCCATCCGTAGGGAAACAGTTTATTTTCTTTATTCTTAACAACCTTACATTTTTTAATTCTCAATAATTTTCGAATGATTTGTAGTCCCACGCCTGACAATAGTTTCATTTTATAAAAAAGAATAGCCAAATGAGACTAGCTAAATTATTTGGTGGATAAATTCTTTTGAAAACAACATAGATGCTTGTTTGCAGGTAATAGTGAGAAACTCCAGTTTGGAGCTGGAGTGGCCCAAACGGCCGTTGGAAGCAGCTGAAGCCGCAAGCAGTAGCAGCTGCGCTGCAGCCGCTGGCAGCAGAAGCCAGCAGCGGCAGCCGCTACTAGCTCTGCCGAACGGCCTAAGACAGTCTAAACTAGCTAGCTGAAATGAACCCTTGACCTGTTCAGATCAAGATTTCCGTTCAGCGTCAACCACCTGTCCAGCAAGGGTTAAAGTTTTTCTTTTTGCGTGCAGCACCGTTCATCGCTGTGCACCTTCACAAACTGCTGGGGTTTGCTTGCAACGTTAACACATTGTGCACCATCCGCACATGAATTGGAAGCAACCACACCGGGTAGCTTGAAGCGGACAACATGCATGTTCTTTAATTTCCTCCCGATGCCTCCTAGTCCTAATTTTTTGGGAAGCATAGGGGAGCAGTGTAGCAAAAACGTACTTCCAATTGAAAAAGGATAGTACTTTCAGGCCGTTCTGATACATCTAAAGCTCACCTGTAGAGAGTTTTCTGGCTGACTGGTTATTTATATATATTGGCCTCAACTATCCTTCCACTCCAACTCCAAAGGTGTACAGCCATTTGTACATTTATTAAGAAATTAAAGGAGCCACTACCTTTGTTGATCTCTTTTCTTGGTTTCAGATTTATGGTAGGAAGGAGTACTTCTTGCTTTGCTAGCAAGCGAAAAAAAGAATACCAAAGTAGATGAACCTTAATCTTTTATAGATGGAGGTAACATTCTGCCACACATTCAATGGTAGGCACAGCGAAACGCTACCAGTAACTTCTTCAATCTTAAGATTTGCCGGCTCAGTCTCTCGAAGATACTAATAGAGCGTCTGCATCTGTACAGTATCTTAGAATAAGAAATAATATAAATTTATTTTCTAGCAGGGCTCCCTTTTTCTTAAAAGAAGTTATGACAGCAGGTAACTTATTCTAGAGTAGATGGTGCCTTCTGCCCTCGTGGCTCAATCATGAAGTTTCTTTCTTTCTTTTTCCCGAGGAAACAAGATGAGTGTGGGGGAAACCGATAAAAAGCATTAGGATTTTGAAAGTGTTTGCACAAAAAGACTAAAACAGTGAGGTGGATGGCTAACCATGCAAGTCCACGCTCTCAATTTTAACCTGCAGGGCGGCTACTGTGTAAGCGTTGTTAATTTGGTTCAAAATCCAACCATTCCTTGTTATCCCCACTCGGCTGAGTACTAGTCATGAACTTCTTATTCTAACATTTATGTACCGAGAAGAAAATAAACGAGGCAACGGTGCAGACATTCTTGTGATTTTCGAGCCACAAGGCTTCAGCTGCGGCCCTACCATGGTAACCGCAGGCTTTGAGGGCATCGAAGGCTAAAATGATGGAACATTTCTATCAACACAACACAGTACAGAGACCCTGGTCAACTATATACATGCACTCGGAATGGTCATGTCCGTCACGGAAGAGGGTTGAGGCGTTGTTCGGTTGTTAAGGATTGAATTATGGAATGGATTCGTTCCTGGAGGGGACGAGTGGATCCGGTTGTGTCATTCGATTATGGAGGATTTCATTCCGGAGGTCAAGATATGGGATTGATTCCTGGTCGCTAAGAGATCGGAATACAAAACGAGCTGGAATAGAATCAAGGCCAGCTCTATTCCAGCTCGAACCGAACGGTTATTTTGTATTAGGCTGGATTTTAAATTGGGTTAGATCAATCCGTGCGGAATAAATCTCGTTCCGAGCGGTTCCGAAAGAATCGAACGAGGCCTGAGGGTATCCTCTCGTTGTAACGTACAAAGCTCGAAGCCTAGTAACCGATGACACCCATAAGCAAGGAGATGTGCATGGCTGCCGGCTGCGTTCTGTGGCAAACTCCGATGTTGCACTCATGATCATTGCAGATATCTCCAGCCTTGGCAGTTGCCGACACCAGACTAGAGGTATCTTCTCCGGCCTTGGCTTCTTAAAGATACCTTAGCAGTTGCGGACACCATGCCTCGTTGGTGCTCCTCATGCCTCCCGCTCCTATTTCAGATACAGCTCCGTTCCTCCACAGACCACTTCTGCAACTAACGCCCCTCTTCTTCCATCTCAGGGAGACTGGGGAGCCATTGAGATTATATTGAGTCTTTAGCAATCTACATTATATTGCAACAGATATTAAGGATCAAAACATACTTTGGAAGACTTTTTCTCTATCAAAATGTCTACCATTTCTGAATCACGTTACACGTTAAAGCCATGGACCTGACAAAGAAGCACATTAGGCATCCATTCACTCCCATCGCAACCTATCGTGTTGGATCATAGGTTCCCTGTAGTTCCTTTGGAATGATACGTAACATTAAGCATGACCTTACTACTTGCAAGTGTTACTCAGCACTACATTCCATCTAGTGTGAAGACATACTAGGATAATAGGTTTTTTATATAAGCTGGACTATATGCTGGACCCGTACATAGGCATTCAGTACAATAAATGCTAATTCACAAATTAAGAGTCTAAACCATTTATTATACCGCTGTATTGACCAACAACCTATCTGGATAAACAGGAAAGGTACATAATTTACCATTTTAGAAATAACAAAGAGCATGTCAGCTCGTTATGCATACATAAGAAATTTTTCGATTATTTTATTATGGCCATGGACACATAGCCAACTCAACTGTTGGCAGCAATGGGGTACCTCCTCTTGCCTAGGCAAGTATGATTAACTTCTTTGAGCAATTCCATAAACAAATAGGCCGGTCGTTAACTCTCTAGCTCTGTTTTACCCTGCAAGCCAATAAGTAATCGCTCACTGCAGGGTATGACATGAAATTTTTCTGATTCAATTTTAATAATGTCTCATGTAGACTGCCCATTGGCACGAATAGTCACATTGGCATATGCTGATGCATATGCTGCCAGTCTACAATCACAACAACAACATAGCCCTTAAATGAAGTTGGGTAGGCTAGAGATGAAATTGACAAGAGGCACCAACAAAAAGTACACAAAAGATAAAAGGTTTATAATTCTAGTAATAACAGTACAAGGATATCAACATCCTAACTTTTGGATTGGGCATGTGGATTGCTAACTTCTACATGTTCCTATCGAAACATTATTCTTTGAATGTATTCCATTCCTTCAAGTCTCTCTCGACTCCTTCAAGCCTCTCCTTCCATCATTGGCACACCTAAGCACTAAAGTCGCACCTTGTATACCATTATATGTTCAGTGCACAATAATGAAGAACTGACCTGTACCAATTCAGTGTTCCTGTGAATGCAATGATCAAGCAGTGTCTCTTGTATGCATCCCAGTAACATCTTGTACTTCAATATTTTCTCTGGTCTTTCTGTAGAGCAGCACCATTGGCAGAGATGAGCATGATGATCCAAACATCAATAACTTTTGCAACCCCTTGGATGGTCAACTGAGTTCTACTCCTTCACAAAAGCCTCACAAGACATCTGCAAGGAAAACAAGAACGGACAAGATTAAGCTTGAGTGCACATTACTCAGTGATAAACTGCTGGCTCAAATAATATAGTTTCTTAAACCACAGGTCTGATCTCAGTGCATCAAGGATTTGCCTCATCAGTGCTATCGGCCGATGCCTTCCCTTTCAGTTTCTTACTGTGAGCAGCCCATAGATCCACAGCACCAAAATTCTTCAGCTGCCCCGTGGATCTGGAATTTGTTCCCAGCATTTACTGGCACAGCCGACAGCAATCTGGTCCCCAGTCCAGATGCAACTTCCTTCAAACATTCCACAAGAGCATACCACAATCGCTCAGCCCACATCAGGATACCATATCCAGATTACAGAAATAAATCTGAAGAAAATAACCGTATACTATAACTATCACTATCACCTGATCCTGCAACATCTTGTGGTACAGGTCCAAGTCCAACAACGAACGTCCTAGTCCTCCTGTAGAAGCTTCTTCCGTGCGGCGACCATGATGGCAAGGCTCAGGTAGACGACGATCTCAGGAGCAAGCGGGTGAGTTCCTTCCGGAGCTAAGGAGGCGCCCCAGACAGCAGCAGCACGAGCTTGTCATGAGCACGCCGGCGTCGACGACGAAATCCAGCCACCAGAACAGCGGGAAGATGAGCCTCCCCACGTCGCCCTGCAGCGGGAGCCCGTCAGGTGCGCCGTCGTCGAAGTGCTCAGGGAGCTTGTCGAGACGGGGGCCGAGGAGGCCCGACCGCCGGCTACAGAGCGGTACGGAAAGGAGCGCGCGCGCGAGGCACAGGAACTGCGGGGCGGTGGGGAGGAGGAGCTGGCGGAGCCGCGAGAGAGGGGGCCGAGGCGAAGGAGGCGAAGGGCACGGGGAGGGAGACGGCGGCGGCAGGGTAGGCGGCAGGCGCGTCGAGATGAGGAGCCAGGAGCGCGTACCCTTCGTCGGCGGCGAGCGCCGCCGTCCCGTCGTCGACGGCGGTGAGTGGTTGCAGGCTTGCAGCGGGGCGCGCCGCGCCTTCGGGCTGTTGACGGGAGCTTGCGGGGGTTGGAGAGGCGACCGCGCTGCAGGAACACCGTGTCGTCGCCGGTTGCCGCCGCGGCCGTAAAGCTTCTCCGAGAAGACAAGGCGGCCGTGGGTTTGGGGGGAAACGAAATTTTCGCGCCATGGGAGACAGGTTCCCGCGACTTTGCGTATATACATCAATCGGTTGTGCGCCATGGTTTGCAAGAGGAGCTCTAGTGCTCTACTGTGCTTAACGTACACATGCCTTTTTTTTTTTTACGAAAGACAGGTGGCTAAAGTTGCAAGTGCTACTGAAAATCCTTGGTGCTGAAAGGTGCGTCATATTGGCATTTCATTGGTGCCACATGTGCAAGAGAATATTTATTTAATGATCGTAATAATCCTTCCAACACAATATTTATTTTTTTATTACTTCGTAGACAATATAAGCAAGAGAGTAAACTGCATCTTGGTAGTTTGATAAACTGCATCTTTTCTTTTTATTGTTTTCTTTGCCACATGACCAAAAATGATGGCATGCCACACTGTTAATGAAAATGAAACCCCGACTGATATTTGCCTTAACAACTCTTCGATACAAACAGGTGATCCTGCTCGCAATCTTACTATTAGTGCTAGTCACTGTTAATGCAATAGTTGTTTGGCGAGATCTATTTTCCTGGTTTTACTCCATTCAAACATCATTCTATTATATTCTCCTATTTTTGGATGAATGGCACGCAACCCTTCGTTCGAGTTGGATGTATAATCATTTTCTGGAAATTAGCAACTCTTGCAAGGATGTCGTTTTCTGGAAATTAGCAACTCTTGCAAGGATGTGTTAATGCATTGTGCTAATAAAAACAACTTTACGAGAAAAGGTATTTCGGTAAAAATGGAAAGCCAAGAAGAACAAGAGACTCTCTTCCGCAGTCATTTAGATATCAGCATACCGCGCAATGATATCATGTTAATGCTAGTGCAAGTCTTGGGATTGGTAAGGGCCTTACAAGACTGAATCTTAAAGCTTCAAAAATATTAGAAATTTGACTGAATCTTAAAAATTCTATCTAGGTCTGCATCCGTTAATGGCTTCCTAGTAACTCTAGATCCATTGTTGCGTCCACCCTAGGATTAAGGAAATGCAGTTGAGATTGCAATGCATAAGTACTAACTTCTGGGTATTCAAGGATGAATGATCGATAACAGAGGTACAACTACGTGGCTCGTGTTCTTTTTTAAAACCACAACTTCAAGGAGTAGCTTGTCGCGGAATTCATGCCTCTCAAGTTGGATAACAGAGATTACAGATAATGGTGAGAACCTCGTTGCAACTGGCAGATAATGTATGGATATGTTCACATGCGTGTATTACTTTGAAGCAGTAACATTCTGTACTCATGTTTACAAGACACTAGTGATCCAAATTTTCCGTGCAATCGATCTTAAAAGGAGATAAGAACTCCCCTGCATCCAAGCATAATAATAGTAGTTATCCTAGTCCCCGGCTAACTTAAAGACCCCACTAACCATGGGGTATTGTACTACCTAATCGGAACAAATCAAAAACTCCTAGGAAGCAAACATTTGCAGAGCTAGCTGTGTTAGTTTTGCGGCACCAAAGATGGACGGACTCTCCTAGACTGCAAGTGGAAACAAGTTCGGCAAGCGTATAGTTGTTACTATCTGAAGGAAACAACGAAAGTCAAAGGGAATGTACCAGCTCTGATCTTTGTTTCTAAAACTATTAGCTGTGCCTCCTATGCCAGCGGTGCCCGCGGTGACCTTGCCGCCGATGCCGGCGGTGACCGTGCCAGCGGTGCCCGCGATGCCAGCCGTGCCGGGCGCCGCGCTCCCGCCGCTTCCCGCCACCGTCGTGCCTGCCGTGCCCAAGGTGACCCTGCCGCCGATCCCTGGCATGCCGAAGGTGACGCTGCCGCCGATGCCGTCCGTGTCCATCCCCGGCATGCCAACAATCCCCTTCCTGGCGCCACCTCCCAAGGCCTAATTAAGCAAGCCACGTATGCCGCATACGTCGCACTCTGCAGTGTTTCAAACAGATGTCTGTGTTCTGTTGTCAGTTGGTGTTTTCCTTGTGATGGCTTCATTTTATCCCTATTCTTGTGTAAAGTTTTCCATACATATGTTAGTTTTGTAATTCTGTATGTATGCACATGTATGTATTCATGAATATTATACGTGTATGATTTTACTTTTGATCACTGAGAGAATGTCTATAATTTTATCTAGAGTTAAAATACACCAGCGATGGTGTTTATCCAGGTCACTGAACTCTCAAAATGTATTTTCATATCCGCAAACTTGTCTCAAGATGCTTAAACTCTCAAAGTGCATATTTAGCCCCCAAACTTGTCCTCAAGTTTCATCCGGATTCCTAAACTCTCAAAATATATTTTCGAATCCTAAAACCTGTCATTTGTCGCTGATGGCAATGCTGGTGATCATGCATGTGTTGCTTGGCACTTGATAATGGATCTTAAAATGCACTTTAAGAGTTGAAAAACTCGGATGACACCCTGAGATAAGTTGAGAGACTTGAAAATGTGTTTTGAGTGTTTAAGGACTCGGATGTCATCTTAAGATAAGTTCAAACACTTGAAAATGCATTTTAAAAGTTTAGTAACCTAGATGACACCATGACAGGTTCAGGCTGCCGTATATTTTACTCTTTTATCTTTGTTAATTCGGCATGGCTCATGGATTACGAACATAGTGCTTTTACATTCTGGGTTACAGTTCAAAAAAAATCTAAAATACCTGTTTTTTTTTTCCTTCAGAACATGTACAAGGCAAGGAGGCAAGCTATGATTGTTTTCTTTCTTTTCTTTTCTTTTTTTCAGAAATACTACATCTATCTAATTTACCTCCACGCTGTTTCAGCATGCTGCTGCTTCTGTAGTTTCTTCCTCCTCAGATGTCTCTGGAGCATCTGGAATTGTCTCTGCAACACCTTTTCCAGCTTCGAATCTCGCTCTCCTCTCGACGGCCTCCTGCACCCTCTCTGCAAATTCTTCATCAGATCCAGTCAACATGTACCGCAGCTTCATGTTGATCCTGTTGGCCACCAGTGTTTGGTGCCGAGGCTCTATCCTGTCCTCCAGGGAGTAACTGAAGAACCTGACAACCATCCAGCAGCGAGGCACAAGGGGTGAGGGTCACAACTCACAACAAGGACACCCATCAATTACAACTCACAAAGGCACAAGGGGTGAGGGTCACAACTCACAACAAGGACACCCATCAATTACAACTCACAAGGATAGGCATCAATTAGGCTATCAATATCTTTGTTTTAGAAGAAAACATGAACTCCAACTCACCGTGGAAACTCGATGAGATCTTTCAGTGGCCGCACCATCACACGCCTCAAGTACTGGTATTTTGGTCTTAGGATATCCACGTTGTATCTAAGAAGTGCTGGGAAGTTGGCAACCATCTGACCGAGCACAAAGTGGTAGATCCCCAATGACCGGAAATACTTGACACTAACTTCTAGCTTGTGTGCAATACTACAGCCCAAGAGCTGTGGATCCAGAGCAATAACCTTTCCAATGTCATCCTGTTTTACTCCACCTTTCGTCAACAGAAAAATAACCTACGGTTTGCACACGTGTAAGAGAGATTTAGTAGCAGAAGGAATATGTAAAAGTAAAAAATCTGGAAACAAACACTCTACTTTGAAAAAATTATGTCCCTTGTTCCACCATAACACTTGTGTTTTCAAACAAGGCACTAGGACAGTTATCAAATTTACTGATGTTAACTTGAGATGTTCAATTTCAAGTATTGCATCATCGCTGAAAGATGCATATTAGGTTCAAATCTTTTATATGTAATAGATTAACTGAAAAAATGTTGCACAAAGTTCTTTTTTAAAGAAGCCCCTCCTGGATATCTATACCTAATATTAAAGTGCGGTTGTTTCTTCCAACCGTCGTGATCATTTTGCAAAAAAGTTTCTCAAGTTTTTCGTAATCAACCCGCAGTCCTGGGAGTTAAACTGCCGTAGTTCGTTTTCTCTCACCTGTCGTCTGCTTTCTTTCTCCGTCCTGCACTCCCTTCGTGAGCCCAAGCCAAGCAAAACCGGCAAGCGGCGAGCCTACCCCTCCTCTTTCTGGCAGCCTCTTTGCTTCCGGTGCAAATCGCTGCAAGCAACGACGGCTGAAGGCACATGCTACGATTCCCCCTCCCTCAACTCTCCCAGTGACGCGGGATACAAGAAATCTAAGGCACAAGACCATGGCCGTGGTGGCTGCAGAGCGCAAGCGTCGAGGGAGGTTGCCCCTTCCTCTTCCTGCGCCAACACCACGGGCGGCAGTAGTCACACCCTTCTAGTCCATCCTCGCAGGCAGCGGGAAGCTCAAGCTTGGCATCTGGAAGATCGATTTTGGAAGCGGAGAGCTCAAGCTTTGTGTCTGAAGCTCGGTTTGGGTTGCAGGGAGCTCATGCTCAGCATCAGGAAGCCCGATTTGTGCTGCTCTTCACCGTCAACCCGATCATGTTCGCCATGGCCAACACCAGTGGTGACGACTGCGAGCCGCAGCACCACGGACGCGCGGGCTGCGGTGGGAAGCACGTGCGGACGGCATCACTGCAAACGCACGGACCGCAGTGGGAGCTTGAGGGGCGGCAAAGGTCGGGGGCAAGGTTCAAGCAGGCGGCGGCACGGCAACGGTGAGCTCGAGGAGCGGCATTGGGAGGTTGGGCGAAGTCGTTGCGATGTGGCCACGGCGAGCTCAAGGGGCAGCGACCCCTCCTCTTCGCGCCCCGTCCTGCGGCGGCCATGCGAGGCCAGGGGTGTGGCGGCAGGAAGGTGCTGGCCGGTGGCCGCCATGGATTGCCGACCTGATGTGGTCTCGCGAAAAAGTCTGGGAAGAAACGTCGAATCCTCCAATGCGGATTTGGCCGAGTCTTTAATTTGTAGGTAGAACATTTGGTCATCATTAACTATATTACGAGGAGCAAATTGCATAAGGATACTTGCATTGGTTGATTGCTCATGTTTCTTGGAGCAACTAGGCCATGATGTCAGGCTGTCAAGCCCAAGCATGAATTGTTGAGCATATTATAATCAAGGACTGAGCATTTATTTTAGCCTTGCAATTTTTTTCTTTTTATAGGTTGAAAGTTTTGTGGACAATCTCTTATGTTTAAATTGCATATTCATAAAAGCTAAGACAGAAGTTGCATTAGTACTGAATCTTACCAGAAGTTTTAATGCATGTTTGAACCAGATGTAGGACACATTACATATGTATAAAAATTGAGATTCCACCGTTCAAATAGGCCATGTAGAATTCAAAGGAGTTGTCCGCTTATTATTATCAGAGATGTATACAAATATTATGAAACATTCTAAACTAGATTAGGAAGTGAAGCAAGCAAACTAGGAGCTAGCGAATGAGAACTTGGGAGCAGGTAAGAAACCGTAGCAACGCACGGGCATTTATGCTAGTAATATTATTAAATATGAAAAACAAAAGTTCTGTACAGAGAGAAGAAAAGGAGAAAAGAAAGGGGAAACAAACAGAAGGAACAGATCACTCGAAGGAGTCTGACCAATTAGTATATGCACAAATTGACTGCTTATGTGTTAGCTCATCATGATGAACCAATACGGAGAATTATTTAAGTAACTGCACACTGAATAGTCAAATAGTTTCGTTATTCAAAGGTCCCAATTATATAAAAAAAATGAAGTTAATGCTATAGATAGAATGAGGCTTTCTGAGATTTGACTCACTGTACTACTCAGTACTTACTATGGTTCTATCTGTACTGTCCCAACTGTCAGTGAAATAAAATTCCTACAATTTGTACACTAATTTCCTATTGAAACCAAGTATAGTAAAAGCCGATGTAATAAAATCCAAACAAAATGAATCAATATTATCAAAACTGAAAAGAATAATAACAAGATATAAGAACGCACCACTGGGCGTATTTTCTTGTATAGGCTATAAGTTAATACAGGAGGGAACTTCACAAGCACATTGCCAATTGCATCACTCCGTACACCAATATCTTGTAGAAATTGTACCTGAAACAGAATTTTGCATAGAGGTAGATGAGTCATATTAATTGACTTCAGAACATTCAGAGCTCTAAATCCCAGTAGCACACTTTGCAGAAACAAATAATTACTTAGTCCTATTGGAGCTTTGAAGAGCAAGTCTGAAAAATCAAACTATTTTTATGGAGCAGCTTAACAAATCATAACATTTTTTGTGAATACCAAAAGTAGAAAAGAAGTGTGTAACAGCTAAAAAGATGCAAATATATTTCAAAGCAACTAAGAAGTTACCTTTGGTGCTATCACTGTCTCCAAATCAAGACAGAATATTGTAGGTTGGACCAACAGCATTCGCTTCATGCCATCCCGTGAAACGTTAAGGTGATACAGATACTTCACAAGAGGCTTCCACCTTTCTTCAATGCTACAGGCCATGAGTTGTGGCTTGAAAGCCAGTAGCCTCCCAAGTTCTTCAGTGCTCAAACCAAACTCTTTCAGATATTGAACCTGTGAACCAGAATGATATTTCATTACCAACTAGAAAAATAGAAGTCAAGAACTGAATATAATATTCAACTAACTAATTAGTTTATCAAAAACCTTCCAAAGGTACAAGGAAGGTTAGTCAATGAGTTCCTTAGCAGTTCACACTTTCAGCACATATTACTCATCAGCACATTGATCCTATTTTTTCAGCAGGCGAAAGGCATACCGCGACTCAGTTTTGTTCATCCTATTTTTGTTCATAGTGATTAGTGAGCTGAAATAAATAGAGCTTCAACCATTCTGAAGATCAATTCTTTACTTTTTTTCATAACAAGGAACAGAAAATGAACTGCATAAAAGAAAAGAGGCTAATAATCCTGCCAATGTGCAGTGTGCGCCGAATATAGCACAGAAGTAAAACTAAACGTAAAGCAAACACCTTACTGTTCATCTCTTCCAAGCTTAAAAATCCAAGATCTCTTGGATAATCATAGACCATCGTGCCAAAGTCTTTCTCATCCATACCCATATCTGTATAAAACCTCACTCGTGTCTCCAACTCATCCATGGACAGATTCAGCAGCTGGGGACATCTACTGACCACATAACCAATCCAGTCTCTCCTCACGCCACAGCTTTCCAGGTAGCCAATAATATCTTCCAACTCTTCAAAGCTTCGGTTCAGAAAAGATCCACCGTTTGCAAGGACACGCCCCAAAAAATCTCCTTTTACATAAATTGACCTCAGCCACTTTATCATCGTCCTTACTTTCCCCAAATCGCCAGAACAAGCGCAAACAACTTTGGCAATTTGGGGATATGTCATCGAATTGTGCTTGAACCACCTGAAGTATGTAATTGTAATCATCACAATCATAATAGGAAAATTTCACGTGTATAAACTACAAACTTGCATTTTTATGATTTGCAATGCCTCTGGTATTCGAATTATCACAATTCTTGTGCAAACAGAACAGAAATAAACAAAGGAAACAGATGAAGGATTGCAAAGCTGGGATCTTTACTTGACTAGCTCGACAAGGCCGGACTCCTGGATGTACGCCTTCGCCCGCGCGTTGAAGGACATGTGCGCGAGGTCGGGCCGGTCCCGCCGCATTGCGGCGGCCTCGACGACGACGCGGTCGACAAACGGCCCCATCCGCGCTGTGAGGTTCTTGACGTACGTCAGGCCGCCGACCTTCCCGCCGCTGAGCGCGGCCACGAGCGCCTCGGCGGCCACCGCGCGGCGCACCTCGAGGGCGCGCCGCAGGATGGCATCCTCCGCCTCCGCGAGCCCAATAGGGGCGGCGGAGCTCGTTGGGGCGGAGACGGAGCCCGGGAAGCGGCAGAATCAGGCGGCGGCGGCCTTGGTTGAGGAGGCGAGGGGCTGGAGCAGCGCGTCGGGGACCTCGACAGTGACGGCGACGCCGGTGCCCGCAAGCACGTCGGAGGAGGAGGAGGCGAGGCGGAGTTGGGGAGGAGCAGGCCCTGCACGACCCGCACCGAGTTGGGCGAGGGGAGTGAGGGCGCGGTGGAGGCGAGCGCGGACGCCGGCCTGGCGCGGCAGCGGCGTCCGCTGCCACCTCCGCGACCGCGATATCGATGCCGTCCCCCGCGCGGGGCTGCTGTACTGGGTTACCGTCCCCCGCGCGGGGCTGCATCGGACGGCGAAAATTAGATGCAGCGCGGGCCCATGGAGCGGAGGACCCCCGACGTACGACGCGTCGCCTCTTTGCGTTTCTGTTATAATAAAATTCCTGTTTCTCCCATCTCTACATCGGGCGTGGCTTATTCGTGGCAACGTCCGCCTCTAGGGTTCTGCCATGGCGGCGCCACCGCCGCCGCCGCCGGGCACCGCGATGTCGCCGTGCGACAGAAGGCTCTCGTTGCTCGTCGACAGCTACTCGGAGACAAAGAAGCTGGCCAATGGCAGGTGCCTCAGGTCCATCGCGGTGGCCGCCGGCGGCCACTCCTGGCGCATCGCCTTCTACCCCAACGGGAGGCTCGCCGGCACCACCGGCTCCGTATCTGTCTACCTCCTTCTGGACGACGCCGGAGCCGGACCCGTCGCCGACGACGACGTCGTCCGCGTGGAGTCGAGGTTCGCGCTGCACAAGGTGGGCTGCGCGGCGCCGCGCCTCGTGTCCTCCACGGTCGCCGGCGCCATTGGCGGCGGGCGGCAGGAAACGCTCGGCTGCGAGCGCTTCGTCTCGCGGGAGGACCTCGATAAATTGGACCTCGTCGTCAAGCACAATCGCTTCGTGATCCGGTGCGACTTCACCGTCTTCCCCACCGCCGGCGCCACTCCGGCCGTCGCGAGGCCCTCGCCGCCGCAACCATCCGTCCAGCAGGCAGCACCGCCGGCGGCGGGAGCAAGCAGGGCGCCTCCACCGTCTTCCCCACTGCCGGCGGCGCCACCGGCCGTGAGGGCGCTGCGTTCCATGTCCGGGCTGCCGGCGGATCTCGGCCGCCTCCTCGAGACCGAGGCAGGGTCGGACGTGGACTTCGAGGTCTGCGGCAGGGTGTTCGCCGCGCACAAGGTCGTGCTCGCCGCCCGGTCACCGGTTTTCATGGCGGACTTCTTCGGCCCGGACAAGGAGAAGACCACCGGCTACATCCGCATCTGCGACATGCACCCGGACGCGTTCGAGGCCCTGCTGCACTACATCTACACCGACACACTGCCGGCGACGGCGACCGCACGGGAAGAAGCCGCCGCGTTGGCCCAGGACCTGCTCGTGGCGGCAGATCGATTCAACCTCAAGGATCTGAAGTCACTCACCGAGAACAAGCTGTGCAGGCACAGTGTCAGCGTGAGCACGGTGTTGCCGATGTTGGCGCTAGCGGAGCACCACCAGTGCTTGAATCTCAAGAAGAAGTGCCTGGAGTTCATCGCCTCCGGGAGGAACACGAGGGCAGTCATGGCGACCGACGACGTCGAGCATCTGGCGAGGAGCTGCCCCTCCGTTGTCAGGGAAATACTCGGCAAGATTCTGGATGCAAGGGAGGCGACGCCGAGCAATCCCCTGATGGTCAGCGTAGATGCCTCGTTTTACTTCTATGCTTGCATTTTCATCTTGTTATTTGGCTTATGGGCTCTGTTTTGCGTTTATTGTGTTTAAGTAGATGATGTAGCTGATGATCGAATTCTAATAAAGCTTGTGTGGTTGGTCTTTTGTTGGAAGAAAGGTCATGTGGTTTGCACACGTAATGTTCTTATTTTTCACTCTTTTTCAAGAACCAGTTCAGTTACATTTAAATAGATAATGAGAAAAGTCAAGTACACATTTTGTCAGTTCTATAGATAAAATTATCAACCACTCTTTGATAGTACAAGGAAGTATCTGCCTCAATTCCACGAAGAAATGCACAAATAGGAAGGTGGCGGCGGAGCTCCACCGCCCCTCCCTCCTTCTCTCCTTCCTCCCTCCCCCTCGTACTCTCTTTGGTCGTCCATGGCGGCGGCGGCTGTCTCCGGCGGTGCGCCGCTGGATCCGCCTGTGGATGGCCGGATCCGCACCCCCAGCCGTCGGATCTGCTGCCTCGGGGCAGCGGCACGTCGGGGCCGTTCGGTGCCTCCCGGCAGCGGTGACGGAGCCCGGCGTGCGGCGGGGCTCGGCGTGCGGCCAGCGAGCGGCAGGGCCCAGCAGGCGGCGAGCGGAGTGACCCGGCACCCTCTGTGGCACAGTTGCGGCGGCGCCCGCGGCTAGCGCGCGGCGTCTCTCCTTCCGTAGCGCGGCAGCGGCTGTGCCTGCGACCGGCGCGCGGCCAGGGGACGCCAGGCTCTCGGCAGGCCGCAGTGGGCACGCGGTTCCCTAGGATGGCTGCCTACGGCAGGTCGCAGTTGGCACGCACATCGCTGGAACTGATGGTGCAGCAGATTGGGCTCATGGCAGGTCTTTTGGGTGAAAGCTCTACTTGATCTTGTATCGGTCAACGGCGGCGGTGATATTGTGCATTCCTTCCTCAATGCGTCGTTGGAAGGATATCGCCGTCTTCTTCAGGTGAAATACTTGGCTGGTTCCAGCGGCGGCAGCATCTTTATGTCGCTTCCCTCTTGAGAGCGTCGTCATGGAGGAGTTGTTGAGCCCTGCGATGCCATGGTCAAGATTGCTTATATTGTGGCAGTAATGTTTTATCATCAACTGTTTCTAAGTAGACAAGAGAGATGAAGGACTGTTGCTCCGTGAGTTGCTGCATGAGGACAACTCAAGTTTGAAGCAAAGACATGGAAGAAGATTGAAGCTTAGTCTTTATTTTCTCGCTTAGTCTTTAGCTTCCTTTCTTTTTATTTTGAGTGTCTCTGTGTAGAGGATTTGGAGTCTAAGTACTTATGTATCATATGGCTATGTAGCTAGATTTGTTTCTTTGTGGTTATAGACATTCACACGTGAATGTTTAAGACCGGATATTTTCCTTGATTAAAAAAATAATTGAGTAACATTGCAGCAAGTCCTTTGGAACACATTTATGCATCCTTTAGTTGGCCGGCCTTGTGTAAGTATACATAAAGTCAAGATCCAGACTTGTTTAGCCCTTGGTAAACCTCCTTCATTGTTGGTCGTGCTTGAGGAGAAGCTTGCAAACAAGCCAGTGCTACTTGAGCTAGTTCAGTCACATCATTCTCCTCTATTTTTGTTGGTTGGGGAGGCCGTTGGTCGAGAAATTCCTTGACTAACATATGATCCTCTAAATGAGACTGAAGTAGGTCTCCTGGATGCTTTCCCAATAGCACCTCCAGCACAACCACACCAAAGCTAAAAACATCACATTTCTCTGTCACCACAGATGTGTACGACATCTCTATTCCAAATAAATGAGAGTATTAGCCTTCTTTGATTTCAAAGAAGACTAGTAGCAGTTAGCGGTTGACAGACAAAAAGTTTTTGACATACCTGGAGCTATGTAGCCATATTTTCCTGCTAGGGCACTCCAATTTGATGAATCAGGCTTTAGAATTCTTGCAGTGCCGAAATCTGAAACGTGTGCCTTGAGATTCCTGCCCAGCCATATATTATTGCTTGTTATATCTCGATGTATTATTGGTGGGCTGCAATCATGGTGCAAATACGATATAGCATGAGCCACATCCTTTACAAGAGCAATTCTTCTTGTCCAATCCATCTCCTTGGCTACATCCTCATGTTGTTGGGCAGCGCAAAGGCTTCCCCTCTCCATATAATCGTAGACAAGACATTTGTAATGTGGGTGGGAACAAAACCCATATAACTTGACAATGCTTCGTTGTCGAATCTTTACTAAGATTTCAATTTCATCATGAAGTCTTCTTTCATCATCGATCTCCTCTTCAGTTGGGTGAAGCTTCTTCACGGCCACTTGATGTCCATCTTGGAGTTGTGCCTTGTACACGGAGCCATATCCTCTCCCACTCCAATGATGTACTTGTCGCTGAAATTCTCAGTTGCCCTGACAATATCCTCAAATGCTAGTTTCCCATCAAAGTTCCATACGGAGAATACTTCTCTTATTTCAGTAGTAACCCTTTCTTGCTGCTTCTCCTTTTTGTAGAAAAACATTACAGCGGCAACAATTGTAAGTGCAATAACAGCACCCACTGGGACAAGAACTGCAATCATCAGAGAATGGAATTTTTCTTTCCCCTTATGATGATCTGGCGTTGTAGGACATAGTGGAAGGAAGCCTCTGAGATTGCCGCAGAGACCTTTATTATGGACAAACCAAGCTATTGATAGATTTTGCAGATGAAGCCCCGTTGGCAGTGGTCCTTCCAAGTTGTTGTATGAGACATCTAGGGTTCTCAGACTAACCATACTTGCAAAAATGGGCGGTATACCTCCCTAGAATTGGTTGTGAGAGAGATTTAAAGATTCTAACATTGCCAAGTTCCCAAGCTGCCGTGGCAGTCTACCACTAAGCTTGTTGCTGTTGACACCCAACATAATTTGTAGATTCACCAAATTTCCTATTGCACCAGGCAAGTTTCGAGTCAAGCTATTGTTGTTCAGGTACAAGGACAGTAGCTTGTTGCATCTTCCTAGCTCCTCTGGAATTTGCCCACTCAAACTTTTTCAAACCCAAATGAAGTAACTGCAAGTTGCTTAGTTGACCAAACTGAGAAGGTATTGGCCCTGACAGCTGGTTATTTGTTAAATGGAGTGTGTAAAGGTTGGTTAAGTCGCCAATTTCAGGTGGTATCTCACCAGTGAGAAAATTGGAGTAGAGCTTAAGCGATTCCAAGTTGGTCAGTTTCGACAGTTCGGGTGGTATTCTTCCGGTGATCATATTTTCTCCTGCGTTGAACATAATCATGGTGGTGGATGCTGCCCAGTTTGGGGTGAGCTCCCCATGAAGGTTGTTTGATCTCAAGTTTGCTTTAATAAGATGTGGATAGGTACCGTAAGGAATCGGTACTCCTAGTCTAAAAGGGGGAGGGGGTGAATTAGGCACCTATGGCTTCTACTACTTTTGCATCAAACTTAAACTAGATCATACTATTAAGATGTGCAACTATAGTTGATCTAGTGTAAAACTCTCATCACAAAATAAGTTTTGCAACCTAGAGCCAATCCAGGCAAGATACTACACTAAGAAAGTAAAGGCACACAAGTTGTAAGTATGAAATACGGAAACGTAAGAGGTGAGGATGAGGAGAAGTAAACTCTTGACACGATGATTTATCCCGTGGTATCGGTAAGCACTAAACCACCACTAGCCCACGTTGTTGAAGCACTGACACAAGAGTATTGCTTCCCGGTCACCAAGTCTCTTCGGGACACCCCTTGACTTACCATAAAGGCTTAGCCACTAAGGCTCACATCAAGTTCCCCAGTCGCCTTGATGCGGTCTCCACTAAGGAGCTTCTCCACGAAGGAAGGGGGTCTCCATGTCCCCCGCACACGATCGTCGTCGCCGCTCCACACCAAGTCGGAGGGTCGAAGACTCGCCGGTGAGCCACCAAGACTCCAAGGTGCCGACACACCTTGTAACTATGGTTCACTCCTAGAACCGATCACAAGGTAGGCACACATTGCACTCTCTCTTTCTCTAGGCCTATCCTAGCACTAATCACTCTCCTAAGCTTGTGCTAAGATTTTGATAAATCACTTAAGTACTTTTGGTGGCTTGAATGTGTTCTTGATGAGTCTTGATCTCCAATGGATTCCTGCGCACTCCAGCAACTCCAAATGGGCGAGTGGAGGGGGTATAAATAGCCCAAGGCATCAAAGAGCCGTTGCTCCAACGGCTAGTTAAAGTATACCATCAGATGTTCTGATGGTCTGTTTTGGCATGCATCGAAAAATCCAGTGCAAAGCCGTTGGCCTCTCCACGCCCAAGTTCTTCACTGACAAATCCAAAATTCATCCGATGGTTCCTCCGATGGCACCATCGGAACATCCGGTGCTGAGGGGTTTTCTCCCAAAACCTCTATGGATGATTCCAAAGTAAATATGCTTCGTCCGACGCTACTCTTGACCTAGCATTGGAATATTCGATGGTCTAGGGTTTCCTCTGCTTCCCGCACCTTCACCTCAGAATTCATCTGACGCTTCTTGAAAATGGGGCATCAGAACATCCAATGGTCTTGACTCAGGTTGCCGCCTGCAGTTGTACCAATTCGTCCAATGCTCACTCCAACGCTTGCTCCGATGGGCATCGGAACATCCAATGATCTTGACTCAGGTTGCCGCCTGCAGTTGTACCAATTCGTCCGATGCTCACTTCAACACTTGCTCCGATGAACCGTCAGAACATCTGATGGTACCTTTTTTTTCTTTAACTCGTCCATTGCAAGCACCAAACATACTGTCACTTGGATGCTCTGTCATTTGGATGCTTGAATACCACAAAATAATCCTAGATAGCATAGCTCGGTCACTTGAATACCATAGCTTGAAAACTTGAATACCATGATTTGGATATCAAGAATACTATAACTTGGATACTTAAATACTATGATTTGGACCTTACCATGGTTCGATTTGCATTCTTAGGATCTAAAAAATCTACAATGTACATACTAGACAAGACATTACTCCCAATAAATATGTTGTCACTCAATCACCAAAATCACAAACTATAATCTAATGGATCATGTTCGCTACGGGCAACAAATATGTCACCCGTGAATTTGTCAAGCTGTTACATGTCCTTAAGCTCGCCGGAACAGGGCCAGTTAGGTTGTTCATGCAGACAACAAACATCTGAAGCCGTCCTCCCTTGCACACGTCTGACGGGAAAGATCCCGAGATGGAGTTGTTCCCTATGCTGAATTTGACCATACCTGTGAGGTTCGCGAATTCTCGCGGGACAGTCCCTGACAGCTGGTTATCAAACAAGCTCAGGTTTCTCATGTTTGTCAGGTTCCCAAAAGTCGCTGGGATTGATCCTGAAATCTTGTTGCCGTCCAGGTACAGGATGACGACATCGATGAGATTGCCCATCTCATTGGGCATATCACCAGCAATCTGGTTGTCATAAAGTTCTAAAATGTTCAGCTGATCAAGGTTCCCTATCGTTCGAGGAATGGAACCGGCAATTCGGTTGGTGTACAAGCTTAGCAGGTTGAGTTTGGTAAGGTTTCATATGGTCGGAGGAATAGAACCGGCTATCTAGTTATCGGAAAGGATCAGAGAGCTCTGTCCCGTAAGGTTTCCTATACTCTGAGGAATGGGTCCTTGTATGAGATTGCTATAGAAACCCAAGTATTATTTTAGCCCTGCAAGTTTTTCTCCTAGGCTCGGGGGAATCGAGCCACTCAGAAGGTTTTCAGACAAATCTAAAACTGCTAGATTCAATAGCATCCCTATCTCTTGGGGTATGTGTCTTGGGGTATGATTTTTAGTACTCCAAGACTGCAAGACAAATCTATTGGATATCCGAACTAAATCTCTATCACATCAAATGTTTGCACACTAATTAGGAGTATTAAATATAGTCTAATAATAAAACTAATTGCATAAATGAGGGCTAATTCGTGAGACGAATATATTAAGGCAACATATCATGTGCAAACCAACCAACCTGTGCAAACTTAGAAACTAACAATCAGGACCACTAGATGCTGATCCAATGGATGGGGTGAAAGGTGGGACGATTTTGCGCTTAAGCCCCCCCACCTGCCAGCCTTTTTTCCAAAAACCCCCCGGCGATTCTAACTCCGTTCCTCCTCCTGTTTCCCCATCACCCCGTGCCTTTCCTTCCGTTTCACCCAGGCCGCCGCCACGTGAAGGGATCGCCCGTGCACCCGGCGCCGCCCCTGTCCATCACCGCCCGCATGCTCGCCGCCGCCGCCCATGGCCCTCAGCGCCGCCCCTGTCCCCCGCTGCCGCCCTGACGCTCGCCTCGCCCAGGTTCTCATCAACCTCGTCCGTCCCCTGCCCACCTACCCATAGTTTGCACTTCTCCTTCTCCCCATCTGCGTGTTTGTTTCCACGATCTGATCTTATTAGTACGCGTTACTGCTCTAGCTATTCGTCGATTTGATTATCTGCGACCCTTGCGCTGGTGTCTGAATCTGTTAGATACGGATCCAACTATACAAGTAGCTAACTGTTGTGTTTGATTTCTGATTTGTTTTTTTTTCCTGTATGGATATCGATATGGATGCGTCATGGAAAAATTTATCGGGATTTCAGGCGAAGAAGGACCTGACGGAGGTCACCCACAAGGTCTACTTTGATATCGAGATTGATAGCAAGCCCGCAGGTTTGCAAGCTGTGTTGTCATAATTTGATAAAGAATTCAAATGAAGCATTATGACAAGCATGATTTGAGAGTACCAGCTTTCAGGAGCATGGAACAAGGGGAAATATAGGAGGATGGAGCATGATTCGAAGCTTTCAGTACCCTCTGGCTTTCAGGAGCATGATTTGAAGCTTTCAGGAGCATGGAACAAGGGGAAGCTTTCAGTACCCAGCTTGTGCCTTCTGAATCTGGAACTGATGCTGCATCCTCTGTGGCTTTCTCGTTCAGGACCATTCAACTTTGAGTCAGGAGGGTCAGCTGGAAGCCTGCCAAAGCTTCATCGCAACCCGTACAGCTGGTCCAAGGTTGGATCTATTTACATAATGTAAGCGCAGAAACTATCTGTTCTTCAATAATCTTAACGAGAATTGCGTTGTTCCATTTCGTTTCAGGTGTCTAGTGTGATATACTTGGACTCCCCTGCTGGTGTTGGTCTGTCATACGTGAAGGATAAGTCCAAACCTTATACAACTGGCGACCTTCAGACTGCTCATGATTTGCATACTTTTCTTTTCAAGGTATATCGTATTCGTATATGTAGAGGTTCATCATGTTGGTTCTGGATATTTATCATCTTCTTGAGGAACAAAAACCTGAGTTCTTTCTCTCTGCTTTTTTCATTTACTCTTAACGGTGGTTTCAGCTCTACCATGAGTTCCTGACAAATCCATTTTACATAGCTGGTGAATCATATGCTGGGATTTATATTCCTACCCTTTCACATGAAGTTGTCAAAGGTGTTGGCTTTTTTTTTTGAAGAATAGGTGTTGGCTTTTTTTTTTGAAGAATAGATGTTGGCTTTGGGATGTAATCGTGCTTAAAAGCTACTAATTGTTTTTATATTCTTGTTGCTAACAAAATATTCCACAGGAATTCACGAAAGAGTCAAGCCAGCTATAAACTTTAAGGTTAAGAGATCTTCTAAAATTATTCCTGCTGCGTGAGAACACTAAACGTGGTTACCAAGGAAATCTAAGGTTAAATGTTTTATGACGTGAGAACACTAAACGTGTTTTACCAAGGAAACGTGAGATGAAGCTTGAAGCCATCCGAAATTGAGAAGCCGATTATTGTTGACCATAGTGAACTACTTTGTAACAGCAGTCACTATTATTGTTGTTGCTGTTCCTGAAGGGCTGCCTCTAGCTGTTACTTTGAGTCTTGCATTTGCAATGAAATTAGTGATTCATTAGCAATCTGAATGTACTCTGTGTAAGGCAGTAATATGTGTAATGACTGACTTATGTGTAAGGATGTAAATGCAATGATATTTATGCAAATGCACTGATGAAATAAATTGCAGTGGACTCCATGTCCATGTTGTATAATGATATATGCTCTATGATGAAAGTGTTTACAAGTAGCATTCCAAAAAGTCTTCAATGGGTACGTGAACTTGAAATATCACTCAACAAGCATTCCAAAAGGTCTTAAATGATTACATGAACTTGAAAAATCAGCCAACAACATTGTTTGGGCAATTGCGTGCATCATGGAGAAGTCTATATGCCTGTGAGGTGCCAATGCTGGCCTTATGACAACTGAACAAAGTACTCTTTGCTCTCTCACTAACATTACGATTGGATCTTAGCAAATGCCTCTTATCTGGTGACACAAAACCATGGTTGTGCTCCTCAACCATTGAAGCTATTTGATACTTCTTGTCACTGCAAAGCTTGACAACAATATGTGCCTCACAACCACATCTGGTTTCCATCACATTATGTGTCTTTCTCTTTTTTCCGGATTCGTCAATAACATTTTTTACATTCTCCTTTCTGTACCCTTCCCTTGAACAATAATACCGCTTGAATAATATTTCATCATTTTGCTTCTTGTGCTGACCAACACGAACAGAGAAACCAGCATCATGTGCATATGATTTGTAAAATTTCTCCACATCTGTAAGTGTATCAAACATCATTCCAACCACAGGCTTCAAATGATCCATGGTGGCAGCCTCAAAACTTCTTCCTGTAAGTCCGGCGACGGCGGGATCAACGGCGACGGCTTTAGAGAGGGTGTCATTCCCTGTCCATAGCTGCTGCAGCTCTTGCTGCTGTCCGCCGTCCATGCCCGTTCGCTGTCCATAACTTGACGCGTCATTCCCTGTCAATGTCTCGCCCAAGCCGGTGTCCATGTCGTGGGCGGAGCTGCACGCGGCCATGCCGCTGTCGCCGTCGTTCCGCATCGTCGCACCGTCCGGGTACATTCTCCTGCAAGATAGCAAGGCAAACACAAGGTCACCAGATGGAGTAGCAGATCAAACGAAAAGGAAATCGGGCACACTAGCGGAATGATACAAAAACCAGGTGAGTTACTTTTGTGCTGCTTTCCGGAATCAACGTTGGCAACGTTGGCCAGTAGTTTAAAAAGGAATCAACGTTGGCCAGTAGTTTAAAAAATGAACTCACCTGGCGTGACTCGCGAAGGCTGGCAGGACTCACGATGGCGACGATTGACCTGCCCGGCGGCAATCGGGCATCGGAAACTGTTAGCGGAGGGAGAAGGGGCGGCGGTGGGACACGGGCGCCGGGCGGCGGCGGGACACGGGCGCTCAGCGGCGGGACTGGCACCGGGCGCACGGCGTGACGGGTGTGGCGGCAGCCTGCCCAGTGAAACGCCCAGGGCGATGGGGAAATAGAGGGCAGGGGTTTTTTGGAATAAAGGCTGGCAGGTGGGGGGTTTAAGCGCAAAATCGTCCCACCTTTCACTCCATCCATTGGATCAGCATCTAGTGGTCCTGATTGTTAGTTTCCAAGTTTGCACAGGTTAGTTGGTTTGCACATGATATGTTGCCATATATTAAGGCACCTAATTAGTCCATGATTAGCCCATGTGGTGCTACAGTAAACATGTGATAATTATGGATTAATTAGGTGTAATAGATTCGTCTCGTGAATTAACCCTCATGTATGCAATTAGTTTTATAATTAGTTCACGTTTAGTCCTTCTAATTGGTATCCAAACATCCGATGTGACATGAACTATAAATTAATCCATGGATCCAAACACCCTCTAACGTTGCCCAAGTCTAAACAATCCCCATCTAACATTTATGGACCTCGACCATTTACTTGGAAAGTCTTTTGGCAATAATTATCCATCGTGGAAATCAAGGTGTAATTTTTCCATTGCACTTCATTTAATGCATAGAAGTAGGGCTCTGCAACTCAGTCCAAAATAACCTGAAATTTACCCATTTTGGTGAGCATCAAAATAAAACCAAACCGATCCAAAATTTGGCCGAATGTGAATTTTTCTACTATTGTTAACGTCCATACAAACCCACCTACCCTCTAGTATAAAACCATGAGCAAACTCTAATTACATGCCTCCTTTATACCTCTCTCACCTTCTGATGGCTAACAAAGAGGATCAGTGTACTTCTGCCCGTCTTCCTGCTTCGGTGCCCACCGTATCTCTCTAATTTTTCCCACCATCTTCCAAGAGTTCCAAATTCCTATCAAAATCTAGCTCCTTGGCCATGGGAGCAGACCCGAGCTCTGTTTCGTGCTCCCCGGCAGGGGTTGACCCTCTGCGGCTCTCCCTCCAGCTGAAAAGAAAAGGTTTCGAGAAACAGCCAGGCTTTCCATGTTACAGGACAGGAGCCAGAGACAAGCAAAATGGAACTTGAACTAATAATAAGTTCACAGTACTACATGTAGTAAAGATGAGCTCCGTTTCATTGCCCTCTCTTGTAATGTTTTTGACAAACAGAAACGAGCATTCTATATTACTGCCACATCAGGAACCACAGAAATAAGCGAAAGACACTTTTAGAGCCTAGATTATTAAGTCCATAGTACTAGATGTAGTAATCAAACATGAGCTCCATACATCGCTACAAATAAGAAATAACAATCACGCAGGCTTCATTCAGTCTACAAAACTGATGGATGCTGCATTCTACTCCTTGAGCAAGAACCACCAAAACTCCAGAACCATTTTGACATCAGCGACTGCCTTCAGCCCCTGCCAAACAGTCAACTGAAGGTTCAGTTCAAGCAGGGCAGAAAGTACAGTGTCAGGGATATTACAGCGTAGAGAAAGATAGGCACTATTACGGTATTACCTTACTTGGTTTCCCCCTCATCATTTAGCATGAAGCCGCTCCACAGTAGTGAGGTCTCATCTTTTGTGTCGGCCAAAGTGACAATAGTTACGTTGAACACTCAGATATGCTCAAAGATCTCAAAGTGGTCTTCCAGTTCCGGGGAGAACTCACAGAACTCCGTCTCCATGAAGAAGTTTATGGTGTTTTCCCGAATTTCGGCCTGAGAATCGAGCATGGACATCACTGTCAACATTCTGACCAAGAAATTGTACATTGCATGCCCTCGGAGAACACTCTGTCGTGCAAAGACGCTGCCACTGTCTTTGCCAGCCCAATGAATGGATTGGTTCGAGCAGACTTTCTTGCTTTAGCAAAAGGGTCAACTTGTGCCTCTTTGAATCTCTGGCCGCTCAAAATCTCCATTGCCAGTTTTCCGATTGGGACCCTCAAATCAGAACCTGCTTTTGGTACTAATCTGATCTCATACAATCCAGGAACTTGCATGATATTGGCATGATTCTGTTTGAGCAACAGATCCTGACGAAGTACATCTTCGTAATGGAGATGGAGTGGAAGCATCATGGCTGTTCCGCTTTTCTTTGAGATACTTGATCGATTACGCTTCACCTTGGGTGCATCCAATTCCGAGCCCACTGCTTCACTGGATGGTGTTGCATAATGACGAAGGCCCTGCATGGAAATTTTGTAATTAGCTCAGTAAAAGCATTGCCTTCTTATAATGCATTATAAAAAAAAGGATGAACTACATGTACCATGTAGAGTGACAACCAAAAGGAAACCCAAAAAAAAGGAGATAGATTTGTTCAATCTGATCTGTTTTGAGCAAGGACAGATCTTAATTTAATTTGTTTGTCCAATCTGATATGATTGGACTAAGGAAAGTTGTTTTACCATTGCTCAATTAGAGATATGCAAAATGTAAGATGACTGCATTTTTAACCAATTGGTGTTGTTCATTCAACCAGCCACACATAACACTGAGTATGGGACTATGCCACTATGGATTCAACTGAGTTGTTGGTTGTAGGCTGTCTACTTTGATCAAAGATTGATTTGCTTAAACAGTAACATGAATGTGCGATCATCAAAAAAGTGTGCAAGGATTTGGGCCAAGCACTAATTCTCCTCAAACCACACTACTGCAAGGTAAACCAACCATCAAGCCAATTAGCTAACATGATCATCAGTGATAAACTCCTTTTTGCATTGTCACACAATGAAAAACTTTCTAATGAAACTTTCATTGCTGCAAGCAGTGTGAGGACAAAAAAGGTGCTTGTGGAACTAAACAAACAGCGCACATAATCAGGGATCAGGTTTCTGTGATGCATTCAGATTCAGCCTCAGGACACAATAATGCAAATGACCCTATAATTGAGTTCTGCACCTGATTTTTCGACCAAGGCCATAAGGTGGTTCTGTTCCTTGCTTGCCCTGTTCCTTAGGTTTTGTTTGATATTCAAGGATTGATAAAAATGCTGGCTTGTCTTCAGGAATGCATCATCAATTTTAAAGGAGGAAAAATAATAATAATCGAGCAGTCTAACATGCAGGAAGGAAAATTCAGGCTACTGCAACTACAAATTGTCAAGTAGCACACACGGTAGATTCAAGTAAAAAGTGAATATGCTCGCTCAATTTCGCGGATGGAGCAGCGGGACTAAAAATCCTGTAGAGATTTCAGTGCGGACAGCCAGACAGGATTTCGAAATGCTCACGCCCGACTCCATGACTCGGGAAGGCATGAAATAAAAATAAAAAGAAACATCCCAAGCTCGCTAGTATTGGTGCGCCCAGATGAATTAGATGGACGCCGAGGAGATCCTCGCCTCCCAGCCAATCACAGCTGGGCAGCAACGGGGCATCGCGTGCACGGAGCTAGGGATAGCACACACGGGAAGCTGAGCAAGGGGATTCGATGGGGAAAGAACAGACCTGAGCGGCGGGGGCGATGCCTCGGCTTCCGGGACCAGCAATGGCGCCAGAGGGGTCGGTGACGCGGTGGCCGCGCGCCGATCAGGCCGCAGCGGATGCCACATTGCGGAGGAGTCGCGCCGCCATGCCGCCGCCGCTCTTTTCCCCGTCGCTCTTCGGCTGTTTCAGCGCAGCAACCTCCCGCTTCGCCCGACATCAGTGAGCAAAAGTTTGGGCCATACCGGGCCGCCACCTGTGTGCGACGGCCCATTTGCACACTCCGAGCGAGCGAGCGAGAAAGATATATTTCGTGTGGGAATGTTTCATTTATAAAATTTACTCGTCCCTCAAAAAAATAAAATTTACTCAGAAAAAAAGGAAAAGGTATTTCCTTTCTTAAGAAAATGTTCTTTATGCACAATACCCATTTAGTCACGTTGGAACGCCGGATCATACGCATGTATCATAAACAGTAAAACAGAAAAGGTTACACATGGCAAGGACTGTGAATTGGCATGAGAAAAGAAACACGAGCACCTCATAAAGAATTGCAAAAAAACACAAGAAAATAAAGATTCTAATTGAGCAATCCATTAGTATCAATTAATTACTTCTATGACGAATGAATGTTTTTTTAATCCGATTCTCTCGCGAAAGGGGGACAGAGTATATCAATTAATCATCTGGGGATAGGACCGTAGGACTCGATGATTCAGCAAGCACCTGTTGCTGAGCACAACCTTGAAGGCTGGAACCCCCTTGAAGCACACGGAGCTGCCCCAGCCCCTAGCCTCCAGGGCCAGGAGGTGAGCCACAGTGTTCTGGCGCCTCTTGATGGACTTGGCGAACCTGAGCTCCTCGAATCCTTCCTTTGAGCTCCATGATCTCCCGGTTGATCGCCAGCAGCCGGGAAGGGTCTCTGCACGTCCGCGTGAGGGCGTCGATGCAGACGGCGGAATCGGACTCCATTATCGCACGCGTTGCCTGCGCGTGCTCGAGAGCCAGTGCAAGCCCTCTCCTGCACGCCGCCAGCCGGGCTTCTTCCTTGGAGGAGCGGGCCGGCAGCTCCTCCAGCACGGCGGGGATCGGAGCTCCTGCGTCGCCGACAGGATCACCCCGCCGCGCTCGTCGCGGATCACCACCCCGGTCGTGGCCTCGCCGAACTCTTCCGCGAAGCAGGCGTCCACGTTTATCTTGACCCCACCCGGCTTCGGGAGGCACCCATCTGATGCTGGATCTCTTGGTCAGGATCGCCTTGCTGCTGTGCTGATGACGGTTTGCCGCCTCGATCGCGTCCAGTCTCCCCTCCACGTTCGCCATGGCTTCGTCCAGCTCGGCTATGCTGCTGCGAGGTCTGGATGTAGCTGAGTAATGACGAAGGCCCTGCATCGATTTTTAATTTCTTGTTATAGTAATTATTACAATGCATCAATGTAGGGATTAAAGAAAACAAATTTCATCTATAGCATACAATAATTGCAACTTTTTCCCACCTTTTTTGAAAGCTCTGCTGAACTTGCATTGGCCATCCATAGGGAAGAGTAAAGAACCGCATTTGCAAACATTTTGGGGAAAAGAAAAATGAGAGCCAATGCAACAATCATCCAATGGGAATTGGGGACGATCTCTAGCCTCGTATTTGATCTTCGTGACAATGACACTGCTGTACAGTGGTGCCGGATAATTGCCACTTGTAACAAGGGTTCAGTGAAAAGAAAACGAATTTAAATTTTCATTCGCCTTCTGAAATCTGAACGAGGATCAGGCCGGCGGCTGCTGCTGCAGCAGCAGCCTACAACAGATTTAAAATCAAACAAGATCGGCTAATTCATTCAAACTAACAAAGTTTGGGTTTTAAAACGAATTAGGCAGCGTTTTTGAAGAACGAACGCGATAGTACAGATCTAGCTAGGCTTAGCTCGCGTTAGCACGATCCAGTGGAAAGAGATGTGATCAGCGTCACGTCGGGGTTGGAGGTGACGGTTGGGAACGGACGGCAGACCTGACCGGCGAGTGCGACGCTTGCAGCGGCAGCCAACGGCGGCGTGCCCACGATCTGACCGGCGAGGAGGCGGTGGCCGCGCGCCGACAGGGCGCCAGCGCGGAGGAGGAATCGTGACGCCATGCCGCTGCTGCTTCCGCCTCTCGTCTTGTTTACCCTATTGGGCCACGTGTACCATATAGTGATGGATCAATGCCCTTAATTTGGGTGGGCTAGGCTGGGCCGGAGAGCCATCTGTGCGCCCACGGCGGCCCATTTGCATATCACCTTTCCGTTTTTAATTGCCATCTGCACGGAGAAGAAGCTGAGGACTATGGAGGAGAAATCCTAAAAAGAAGTTTAAAATTCACTCAAAATATTTGAAAACATGCTCTTTATGCACAGTTTTTATTTTCTTGTCATGTTGGAACACCGCATCAACGCATCAGACAACAACAACAAATTATACACACAATGCGATGTGACTGACATCACGTAAGGAAAGAATCAGGAATGCCTGTAAGAAAGAACCCAAGAAATGGCGTCCTACTCGCTACCAGTAACACTACACAACAACGGCTTCCTCGTCGAGCGCCGCCGCCACCGGCTCCGGCGCGACCTCCGGGGCCGCCGCCACGGCCCTCTTGAACGAGAACGAGAACGACGCCTCCCCGCCGCTCCCGTGAGACCTCACCGAGTGCCGCCGGTCCAGGCTCTGCACCCGGTGGTTGTTCCCCTGTAAGAACACGGACTGCCACGAGCTCCTCGACGACGAGCTCCGCAGCCGGGCCGAGTCGGACCGGGACGATGAGCTCTGCCGCACCACCCGCAGCGGGCTCTCCAGGGCGCGGAGCACGTGCCGCGCCGACGGCCGCCGCGAGGGCTTGGCGCTCAGGCAGGCCTTGGCGATGATCGCCGCCGCCCACACCTCCTCCTGGTGGTCCTCGTCGACGAGGAGCAAGGGGTCGATGATGCTCGTGACGCTCGCCTTGTCGCCGCCGTTGATCTGGTTAAGAGTGTTCGCCAGCCATTCCTCCGAGGCGGCGTCGTTCGACCCGCTGATGCCGAAGTTGCCGGTCACCAGCTCCAGCAGCACCTTGCCGAAGCAGAGGACGTCGTAGGAGCAAGTGGCCGGTGGACCTGTCATGCAAGGTAGAGGAGAATTTTTTTTTTAGGAGTTTTTCGTTGACAAATTTTCCAGAGTTTGTTCATATGAACATGGATTACAAAAAGGAGCAGCAGATGTGGAACATTTACGAACCTGATGTGTGCTTGTCGAGAGACCTGCCACAACAAAGCGTCAGATACCAAAGGTCAGTTACCAACTTCAGAGGAAAACACAAATGGTCTCAGGCACACACAAGGTTGGAGTTTGCTCAACTACACACAGTAGCAGCACAAGACAGTGAACTACCAACTACCAGTCACCAACAATAAACCAATACATGCCTGAAAACCAGATTCCTTAGGTTATCTGAAATTCAGTGCAATATCACCAACAACATGTTCATGTATCATTTAACTACTCCCACTCAACTAGCGATGGTAACATCACGTATTGGGTAGACATCTCAACCACAATACATTCAACGGAGCCTACAAAGACAACTTAAGTAAACTAACCTATATGTAAGAATAAAGGTGATGTTTATTTTACTATGCCTTTTATGAGTGCATTTCAGTACCCAAATCAACACTGCCTACATACTAACACCAATAAAAATCAAAGCAAACTAAAAAAACATAAAATTCAGCCATTTAATGAGAATATTGTTCTCTTGTGTGCTACATGAAAAGGAAAGAAAAGTGAAAGGTAATCTTACTTTGACGATCTCAATATCCGAGAGAAGACATTCTGGCTTCCCCCACTTTGCTGGGCGCATATGTCACTCATACTCCCAAGTCGCACTTCGTATTTATCATCAAGAAGGACACTGCTTGCTTGGATATCTCTGCAATCGCAATAAAGAAATGAGTACTCAATAAATCAGATGTCAACAATGACATAAAGGAAAATACAGGCATTGAGCACCATGCATGAAACTGGAGGTATTCCTGTAAACTAAGAAAACTTGAACTCACCTACTGATAGGATAGACAAGCCAAGGTGATACAAGTAAAAGTTATTAGTCAAACAAAAATTGTAGGAGGAACAAAAGAAGGCTACTTCTAGTTATGTTAACATACTTTAAACAAAGATTCATTGAATGATTGATGACATCCGCATAACACAAAGGTAAATTTTGTCAAATGCAAATGTAATTCTGTGATAGAGACTGAATGCCATGGTATACTTGTTCTAGACTTTAGTAAAAGGAAAGAGCATGCCGTTCCAGAATAATGCATAAATGAGTTGAGATAGTCATACATACTAGCAATACTTCTTTTCCAACATAAAGAATTACAAGAAAACGACAAATCATACCAAAATGTTTTTTTTACACTGGGTTGTTTCTAGTCAATATACAGAGACAGACCATGGTCAGTCTACAGGCCTGAGATCCTCTTCACACTAGCAAGTGATTCACAAACAAAAGACTGAAGCATAGAGAAATTCATTTTCTTCAGCAACAGTGCCTCGATAACATGAAATGCATTGGTGCCATCATAAAAGCAACAAAGGGGACCCACAACAATTATAAAACTAAAGATGTAAATTATCTCATAAGATTAGATACTTCTTCACTGTTCCTACCTCTTTTGTGGTCTTTGATGTAACTGTCTCCTTAATTTGCCAACAAGATGCTGAAAAGGAAGGCATCTGGACCTTCCATGGTTTTCTAGACTATGATCTAAGAGTCTAAGTATTGGGACAAAATAAAAACTAGTACATGGATGACTAATTTTTTGAATATTAGGTCTGTACCAAGCAACAACAGCATAGCGCCACAGTACCAAATGGAAAAAGTAGATGCCTGGATCATATAGAAAGGCATACCTGTGAACTAATGGTGGGCTACACTCGTCATGAAGGAAGCACATTGCCTCAGCCACACCAGTCGCAATCTTCAGTCTAGTTATCCAATCCAGCGAGGGCAAGCCATCTGCAGTGTCTACAGGTTTCTTGTGCAATGCATCGGTCAAGTCTCCCTTTGGCATATACTTGTAAGCCAGGAATTCCTCATCATCCTTGCTCAAATACCCGAGTAGCGGAACAATCCTGTCATGGGAGTACCTCGAATAGAAGTCCAATTCACTAGCATGCTTGTTGATACCCTTTGAACCGACCTTCTTAACAATGACATGTGAGCCATTCTCCAAGACACCGTGATAGATATCTCCTGAATGCCCATGCTTGATGAGCTTGTCGTCACCGAAACCCCCAGTGGCATCTACCAATTCCTCATAGCTGAAATCACCGGCAATGGCAGACACATCCTTTTTAGGTCCACCATTGGCTCTTGGAGAAACTGCTGATGGAGATGACGCCACTGGATTCACACTGCTGTCCCTCCTACGCGCAGAGCGTGTGCCAGTACCTTCCTCGTTTATCTCCACTCCCCTCCCTCTGCTTCTTCCCCTGCTGCTCATCTTCACCAAGCAGAACAGCAATACAGCCAAAAACAGAACCATCAATGCTCCCGCAGCTACAAGGACTCCAATGAGTACATTTTTGGAGATACCCTGCTTCTTCCTCTTCACCTCCGGTGATGGCTGTGGCAGAGGCGAAGCCGACGGCAACGGCGAGGGAGCTGGAGCATCAACAAGGTTCACGCCCTGCTTCCTGTAAAACTCCTCGCAATCCACACGGCTGCGCTGACCCGGCACGCCGTGGAAGCAATTCGTCGTGGTAATCACTACTCCATCGGACCCGTTCAAAGCTCCATCCAAGTAGTTGCTGGACACGTCGACGACCTGAAACCTTCTCCTCAGCGCCGCAATGGCATAGCCGGCCACGCCGTACAGCGAATTCCCGGAGATGTTAAACATCGACGCGCCGCCGGCGACGGCGGAAACGTTGGGCAGCCCGCCGGTGAAGTTGTTGCGGGAGAGGTCGAGGACGCGAGGTCCTCTGTCGGAGAGCAACGGCGCCGGGACGGCACCCGAGAGGCCGTTCCCGGACAGGAGCACGATCGTGAGGTTCCCCGACGCGCCGAGATTGGCGGGGAGCGTCCCATTGACCGCGGCGGAGGAGAGGTCGAGCACGGCGAGCGAGGGCGGGAGGCTCGAGCCGAACCAGTCGGGGATCTCCCCGGGCAGCGGGAACCCGGAGGCGTTGAAGCGCTCGAGCGCGGTGAGGTTCCGGAGCCCGTCGAGCGCGAGGCGCGGGGCCAGGGCGGCGAGGCGCGTGCGGCGGAGCCCCGCGACGGTGACGTTCACGACGCGGCCGGCGCGGCAGGCGACGCCCGACCACGCCGCGCAGGGGTCCGACTTGAGCGGCCAGTCCCGCGCCCGCAGCCCCAGGGAGGCGCGAAGGCTGTAGAGCCCCCCCAGGTCCGCCCGCGACGCCAGCGGCGCCTGCCCCCGCGCCACGGCCGCCGCCGTCGCTAGCACCGCCGCGAGGAGCAGCAGCCACTGCCGCGGGAGGAGGAACATGGTAGCACCAGCAGCCGGGAGGCCGCGGCGGGCGCGCGAGGCGTCTAGCAGCGGGCCGCGGGCGGCGACCGCGCGGCCATGTGGGTGGGCGGCGACGCGCGCGAGGTGCTCGCGGAATTGCTTGGGGAGGGGGTTGACCAACCCACGAGAGCACGACGGCGAGCAAGCGGGGGTGGAGAAGAATAGAAGCCAGAGGAAACTGGCGCATCGGGGCGTGCGCGGGGGCGAGTTTTAGACTACTAGAGGTGGGGATGTGGGGCCCACGCCCAGCCGTCGCGGGCCGCTTTCACGTGGGCCCGGGCTCACGGGCATCGCCGCGGCCGCCGCGCGTCAATGCGCCCGTGCCTGCAGCGCCGTGCACCGGTGGGGAGGCGGCCGGCAGGCCGGCGACGCGGGGGGTGGACAGATGGTGGGGCCCACTTGTCGGCGACGCGGGGGCGCGTGGGGCCGCCCCGGAGGCGGCGGCTCGGGTCGGGGTGGAGCGGACAGAGCGCGTGTAGTGCTGGTGGGCCCGGGGCTCGGCCTAGTGGGCTGCCACCACATGGGGCCCATGTGTCTGTGACCAGGCCAGGTGAGGAGGAGGCAGTGCGGTTGATTCTAACGATGTGGGGCCCCGGGTTTTACTGGTTCGTCGTAGGTTCCATACCGAGGAATGTTCAGCTCGGCTCAAGTTTTGGAGGCTTGCTCCTTGTACGACTCCTGATCTGTTGTTAGCTGGGGTGGTATGATTTTCATAGCTGTGAATCCATGGGATATTCATGTATTTAATTTTTGCGCGTTCAGATAGATGTGGACTGTAATGTCCTTTTCCTTTCAGACCAAAGTGACGTGCGGACGTTGATAACAAGCGACAAGTGTACATATATCAACAAGCGTAGTGTGTTATGTATAGGAATGTTTTTACTGAGACTAGATGGTGTGCTGCACAACGGTTAAATGGTCTTTGATGTCTACATACCAAGAACATGACATCTCGCGCAGGGGTTAGTGAACCATGCAGTTGATGATTTCTTCTTCTTTTTTTTTTGATATAATTTGTTCTAAGAGTGTGGAAGGTTTTATGTTTCTTTTGTTCCAAGAACGTCAAAACCAAAATTCTAGTTAGAATGGAGTGATCCCACCTCTCTTTTGTCCCACGTATTGTTTTCTCTCTTGCCCAAAAAACACCCTCAGCTGGCATTTGTAGGTTTATGTGTATGTTTGCCTAAGGTTTTGCGGCGGATGAACATATATAAATAATTTGTGGGAAAAAAGAAAGAAGTGTTTTTAAACAAAGCATAACTTTGGAGATCACCTAATAGCAGAAGGAATCACACTGAACTAGGTAGCTAAATTCAAGCTCATGTTTGAATAGATGGTAGATGCTCGGTATCGCTTGTTTGAGCAATCCTCTTCGAAGAACTCGAGTTTGTAACAATAATAACCCCTTTTTTGAATGAATGGGGCATGTGACTCTACCGATAAAAACCTCTTTGAAGTTATAACGACATATGGAACTTCAAGGGATTTCAAGCATACAAAAGAAACAAGCTTATGGCTCCCTTTCATAAAAAAATAACCATCAACTTTGAACTTTTGTAGTGTTAAATAAAAGGTTTCACCCTATTATTTTGCTTTGTTGTGCTATTTTTCTATACATGCATCCAAATGACCGTCTTTTGCAACACACATGGCATTTTCTACCTATATTTTTTCAATTGGCGCGTTCCGAGATGACACTAAATTAAAGGTGGAACTACTGAACAAATCACCATAAGATCAGCTTTAAATATCTTCATCAGGTAAGTTAAACATACCCCAGGTTGTCTCCAACATATTATTAATATCTTCTTTTAGTCGTATGCTTCTGTTCTATTTCGGTGCTTTATGGTGATGTTACTTGATGCATACTCCATATTTTTCTTACCGAATGAAGTATATATATAACAGAAAATTTTAGAGTGCTTGAAAATGATGAGAGCCATCCAACTACTAAAACTAGCTTAAGTGTGCTAACCATCCTCTTAATGATTAATCTGGTCAATACGCACTTAAAACGGTATAACTTGATAGTCTGTCAGGTCAAGCCCAATTTAACCACTTATTCCATTGATCGAAATAATATGCAACAAATCTCACACCAAGATGAGCGCAGACAATACAACATGGCATTCATTTTACAACATAGAGTTTCCAAACTTAATTTACAAACTGAGTTCGAAATAAATAAATAGATTACAAGCTGGAGTTCTTAAATAAAACACAGTGGAAGTCTAAACGATAAAGTGCGAAGGAAGATACATACGACATGGGTAGCCCAACAACATGTCATCCAACATGAAACCACCTCAAGACGAGGCCAAGGACCACTCAACCGACCACCCTTCAGGCAAAGGACAGCCATCCCAAGATTGACCAGCAACCAGTTCTATCACTTCTTCCCCACTAAGACCTGAAAGTAAACAATAAAGCAAGATTGAGTATACTAATACTCAGCAAGACTTACCCGACTATGGTATATACTTAGTCGACTCCTAGGATGCGAGGCTTTTGGCTGAGGAGTTTGTTTTGCCAAAAAGTAACTAAGAGTGGATCCTTACTATCAAGTTTTAGCCTTCAAATTGAAGTTGAACTAACCATTCTAAGTGAGCATCACATTCCAAACTTTTCAGCATTGAAAAATAATTGATTAAATAACAACATAATCATCGTTCTCAATTTCTTTCATTCCACTTCTTACTACGTTGTGACTCAGTGATCAAGGTTATCTTAACTGAGAGCGGTGGCGAATCGATTTGATTTATAACCTTGCAAGGTGGACCTAGACACAAGACATATGCATACCCCGTCGAGCCGCATATGGCAAATGGTTCCCTTAAAGAGCAATAGCATTTGAGCCACCCGGCGACCCTCGAGTACTAATTCCCACCAGTACCTCCCCGAGCTTGCCGTGAGTTACTGACTAGCACACGAATATGAAACAGGACCGAATTCAATCTACCATCACGCAATATGGTACTAGATTTTACCAATTTCAACTACCTCTTACTTCCGGCATATGGATAGTACAGTTCAAACTTGATCAAAAGGGGGCCACAACGAACAGGCCTTAATTGACACAAGAAGAGGGCCACCAAAAACAATAACCAACACCATTTATATCTCCACCCGGTCTCCAACTTTTCTCATGTTCACATTAATTCTGGATTTTAACCATGACTAGTAAAGAGCCTATATCTCGCGAGTGACAGATAATCACTCGACTTCTACCATCTTAATTAAGCATGGGATTTCGATCGACCTATACATACTAGTATTTGAACATGGGAGTCCTAGGGATCATGCAGCTAAGGTTTCATTCAACTCCTAGAAACTTAATGCATAAGGTAATTACTTAAGTAAGATAATTGCATAGTTTTGAAATTAGGGGTCATGCTCAGGTGCTTGCCTTCAACCCAAGCTTTGAGCTCTTCCGAACTTTGGTTCGGGGCTTGCGGTTCTTCAACTGGGGAAGCTTCGAGCGGCTCACTCTCGGGCCTAGCAATTAGTTCATAAATACTGTCGGCTAGCGGATTATCTACATGACAATGCATATGTGTGAGCTAAATGAAAAGCGATGACACAAGCATAGAATCAAGTTTAAAGAGTGCAGCAACTCAATCATACAAGATTAAAAGTTCAAAGTAGAGCATAAAAGTGCATTGCTATCTACACAAGAACATGATTTATATAAACCAAGAACTACTAAGGTGTTCATGCATGAAGCTATGGTGACAACATGCTAGAGACTCAATAAATGACACACGCAAGTAAATATAACGGTTTCGCTAGTGAACTTTTCAAAGATGAATATACTATTGATAAAGAGCATAAAGAATAATTCATTGACCTGTAATTCTAGTAGCAATTATCTTTAATAAATAAACCAACTCTCAACATGAATAAATGTTCAGGAATCATCTATTGGTATATCAACATGACTGATGTACATGAGCTTTCTCATCACACCACAAATTTACTGTAGAAAGTTCAGCATGATTGGACTACCACAAAATGTATTAAAAATCAAACATGATAAAACTGCAGATATGAAGAATGAACTATAACTATAGTCTTGTCAATAATTTTGTTCTACAAACTTCTCAAAATAGTTTTAAAAACTAATATGGATTAATTAGAATTTATCAAGATTTTATAAACACTAGAGCTATTGATTCCAATTAAAGGGCATTAAAAAACATACATTTTATTCAACATCAAAAACATACTATTAACCAGAATAAGTAATTTTCGTAAGTAAAAAAGGTCGTCAGAGATACAAAAGAATTTACATTGCATTTTTAGATTGTTTATAGAATTTTACAAGCATTTACCAAGATTCATTCAACAAAACGGAAGTGAATCTAAAACTACATGGAGACTACCATTTTCATGAGTTAAAGTTGGAGATCTAGAGTCTACGCATCACCAGGAAGCTAACAAAACTAATTTTACCATTTTTGTATTTTTCTACAATTTACTAAGCATTAAACATGGTTTTCACATGATAAAATATATGAAAATATTGATAACAGAAACAGGCACAACGTCATTTTTATATTAAACTAGATTGCATGAGAAGTATAAAAATTTTTAGTTTGCATTCTACCCTTTTTCTACAATTTTATAGGGATTTCCAAAATTTCAGCCCTTTTCAAATAAAAATAAAGACGAAAAGAAAAAAGTACATTTTCAAATAAGCCCTCAAAAACAAACTTTAATCACATATCAGCCCTTCCTTTTACGCTAAAACCTCCAGATATTTTAATTAGGCCCCTTGAACTTTTCCACCTTAGAACTTAAACCCAAGATTTAACGGAAACCCCCTGGAACTTCTATTTCTCTCACACACAGCACCCTGGCCTGCTTCCTTCTCACGCTCGCCCGCAAGCGTGCATGGCCGGCGGTGGCGGTGCAGCCACGCCGGCACGGTGGCGGCTTTTCCCACCCCGTTGACTACCCCTCGCCTTCCCCATCACCTGTCTCACCTCCTCCCCTACTTCTTTCCCCGGAACCCTAACCATAGCCTAACCCGCGGCTAGCGGTGGCGGCACTCCGGCGGCGAGCTCATAATCGAGCGCGGCAACTAGCCTATCTCCATGAAATAGAGGGCGCATCACTACCAGGGGCTCACCAAAAGCTCGTTTTTTGTTGTTGGTTGACGAAGAGGAGGCTGGTAAGGTGGGCGTCGACGGTGAGGTAGGTGGTGGCGGGTGGCGGCAACCCCCGGCGCTCTGGCCGATGGAGACGGGAAATAGGTAGTGGTGGAGGTAGCTGAGACGGGTAGATAGCTGTGGGCGGCGTGGATTGGAAAATGGTGGAGTGGACTAGGCGGATTTGGCCGGCGGGTGGGAGCTGCTTGCTCGGCTCGGTTGTTTTTGGTTTTGGCCGTGGGGAGTGGAAGTGAGAGGGAGAAGGAGGGTGAAGGAAGGAGGCCAGCGGCTTTGAGAAGATAAGGTCGAGCGACAGTGGGGTGAGGATGGCTTGGCGATGAGTTAAGGAAAGGACGGCGAGTTGGTCTGCTTGACATCGCGGCAGCCGTCGTTCGGGCACGGCGGCGCTGGCCATCAGAGGACGGCCGTGGCACGCGCGGTACGGCCACTCATGGCCTTAGCGCAGCGAGACAGAGAGAGAGCTGGCGCGTGGAGGGTTGGGGCCCTGCGGGTGCGGACGCCGGCGCGTGGCGGCGAGCCTTACACGGCGGCAGCGGCAGCGACGGAGGAAAGGGAGGAGGGAGAAGAGAGGCAATGACATGTGGCACCGCGCCATTTTTCTGAAAATATCTTTCCCTCTTCCAATGAGCAAGCTAGAGCTGATAAAAAAACTCCCAAAAATACCCATTTAAAAATAAAATCACAAAGAACAAAAAGAAACTGTAACCAAAGGCAGAGCTCAACTGGTTTGCACAGAATTTGAAAAGGAAAATAGTTGAATTTAAGCTTCACTGAATTTTTAGCCCTATCAAACATCATCCAAAAATTAAGGAAATTCTGTAAATTCATAATTTAGAATCTAGTATTAAATTAAATAACAGGAGGCACAGCAAAATTTTGAGTTACTTCATAAAGTTGTATTTGGACAAGTAAACAACAATTAGGAGGTGTTTAAGCAATGCAATGCCATAATGCTTATTTTAACTTCATAATGCTTATTTAAGCAATTAGGCACAGTTTAAATTCATAATGCTTATTATGCTCTAATGAGGTTCACTAATCCTAGGATTAACACCTGAGGTGTTACAACCGTCTCCAATACATATATATAAAACTGAAAAAAGGAAATGGCCGGAGGAAGAACATACAGGTCTCCAACTACTACGAGACGAAACTGTCATTTTACATATTCATTCACAAAAGTTAAAATAAGGAGAGAAAAAAAAGTTATTTTCCAGAGGAATTGCAAGCAGCGCAGTCACGTATTGACGTGTTTTTTTTATACACGCATGCATCTAGTCTCATTCGTCTACACTGACGGGTAGTTAGGTATTACACGACGACTTTGATATGCTAATTCAGCTGAATTTTATCCCGTTTTACAAGGTTGCGTAGTTTACATTTTGTGGCTTGCAGGTGCTGAACGTACGATTCCATGGACACGTACGACATTTCAACCTTTTCTTCGTTTTGCTGAGATATAAGATTAATGTTTTCGAAGTCGTCGCGTCCAGTGGTGATGGCCGTGGTCTTAATCAGAGATGGATTAGTAGTTGATGATTAGCTGGTCCGCACGGTGACGCACGGCGTTAGACATGTCCTTCACGCATCGCCAAGAATGTAGATCAACGGCTGGGATCTCTCCTGATCCAGAACTGACGGGTGGATGGAGCGGCGAGGGAATTATTGGAATGGAGCCCGTATACGCGAATGAGGAAAATTATTGTTAACGCTGCAGCCATCATGCGAGAATAATTCACCTCGAGGCAGCCATTGCTGACACGTTCAACGCCAGCTGTGTTATTTTTTCCATGCATGATAGGGTTGGGAGACCCGTCACATCCTTAAAAACGTTGAACGCAGCAGACTAATAGCTAGCTAGCTATTTCTGTAAATATTTCTGTAAATATACAGTGATGGTCAAAGTTGAACGATCAACTTTGTTGATTGTAGAGAGAGAGGAAAAAAAGTTGCAGTTAGACTTGATAGTTACCCCCTCTGGCCCTCAAATTTTTGTTGGTTTGAGATGCGTGCACTCAACACATTTTAATTAGTTTGTATCGTCAAGTCTCCTTTCGGATATTTTGAATCGACTTTTGAAAATGGAATGGTTAGATTCGTTTTCAGTAGTCATTCGATATAATGTGTTTTGCAGTACCATGATTTCACTGTGAAAATCGGTGTCTTGATGATGGAAACGACAATTATTTGAAGATGGGAGGGAATAATTATTAAGCTTCGAAACTGATAAAGATGCATGGGTAGGGCAGCTGCCTAACGTATGGTGGCCTAACCTGTGGGCACAGCACGTACAAATGATTGATGGATTGAGATTCTCCTAAGTCCTAACTAACCTGGCCAAAAGTTGAGTCAGAGAGCCGCCATGGATTGCAGTTTTGGAGCCAAGTGCTGAACTGATGTGCTCTCTGCCAGGTCCGGCTCTACAATTTTGAGGGCCCTTGAGCATACAAAACTATGGGCCCTTTGGCCTAAATTGCAAAGGAAATTAAACATGAGAAATATAAAATAAAACTCTAGAAATCTAGACAGGAAGTCAATAACCTGTTAGGTGCTAAGGAAGTAAGTAAAGATTCAGTCACCAATTGGAGCAGAGTAGAATGAAGATGAGTCGTTAATTGACTCTGTCTAGCAAGTTAGCAGCCTTCGAGGCCTCAAATAATGCAGGTATACACATGTGCTTGTACGTATAGAATTCTAGGCCCCACTGTGTCATGGGCCCTGGGGTCAGAGCCGGGCCTGCTCTCTGCTCAGCGTCTCCGTGGACGCAACACCCGAGGTTGAGTCAACATACAGGCAGCTCGATCACCTGGGGACAATGGATGGAATGGAACGGAACAGCTAGCGTGTGACGTGGCCGTACGTGATAGGGCCTGTTTGGTTAGCCTTGCTTATAAATAAGCAACTTATATTTAAGCAAATAAGTTGCTTATGACCCAAACACCCTTGCTTATAGACTTGCT
>NC_028451.1:2119811-2171860 GCF_000263155.2 Setaria italica | reverse complement strand
GCCACCGCCCCTCCAGACCGCGTGGGCGTGGGTCAGGCTTCGACTCGTCCGGAAGAGGTCGAGGTCTCCATCCACAACCTAGGAGTCGCAGACGACCCGCCAACGGCCCGCACATAGATTCCGTCGCCGTCAAGGCGCTCAACCCGCCCCGCCGGACCAACCGGAACCTGGTGAAGAACGGGGACTTCGAGGAGGGTCCCGTGGAGCTGCTGGCGGGGAGGGAGGGCGCGGTGGCGCAGGTGGTCCGGACCGTGCCGGGGCGGCGGTACGCGCTGTCGTTCACGGTCGGGGACGCCGGCAACGCCTGCCGCGGGTCGCTCGTCATGGAGGCGTACGCCGGGAGGGAGTCCGTGAAGGTGGCGTACGAGTCGGAGGGGAAGGGCGGCGCCAGGCGCGCCGTGCTGCCGTTCCGCGCCGCGGCGGCGCGCACGAGGATCGTCTTCTTCAGCTCGTTCTACAGCAAATGTGAGGTGCCAGGAGCTCATCGCGCGGTGAAGGCAGGGGTAGAGGGAAATGGGATGGCAGGGGCAAATGTGTCAATAGCAGTCTCATTTATTGCAAATAAGCAACCCAAACCAAACACCTAGACTTATAAATAAGCAACTACAATAAGCAAATAAGCAACTTATAAATAAGCAAAGGTAAACCAAACAGGCCCATAGTCTCCGTGATAATACGGAGGTGCGGAGACTTGGATTGTCGGAAATAGAAATTCGAGTCGTTTCAACGGTGGTGCTAGCTACGCTGTACCTAAACCTACCGTGTGTCGTGTGTGTGGAAAGAGAGTGACAGAGGCTGCTAGTGTAGCCACTGTACTTGGACGACGAAGGCTTTCTTCTGATGCGAAGACCACGCTTTCTTTTTCCTACTGTTCTAACTCATAGCATCGTGTTCGAAACTTGAGAGCACACGGTTTGCACGCTGCATTGCCGGGTATTCACGGTCCCAATCAGCCAAGTTTATTTCGAGCTATGTCTACAAGTGAGGTTACTGGATCTTAGTGTGCAGTGTGCACCCACAGTCTAATTGTAGGATTTTTTTCAAGAATTATTTACTCATTGGAGCATGACTAGTTTTTTTTGAAAAAAAAGTTGGTTTTCTTGATTAAAAAAAGTATCCAATATAAGAAACATTATGAAGGACGATAAGTCTCGTCCATTTAGGAAAACACGGGAGAAATGTTTATGTTGAATATGTATTAAAAATAAATAAATGGGAAATCTTCTCTTTTTGTGGGCCAGGAAATGCGTGAGCAAATCTTCTGCTGTCCAACCGCGCGGAAACCACCTCAGCGTTTGTATCAAGCACTCAGTAGCCCAGCAGGATCACAAATGGGCCCATTTTACACTAGCCCATTTCACATTTCCGCAATTTTAAAGGGGGTAGAAGAGGAAGAAGTTGGTACTTGTGAAGATTTATGGGAGCAAATTAAAGCCAGGATGTGGCTGGAATAGCAAGGCATCAAATACTAACAAAGAAAAATATGCAGCATGTTGCTCCCTGCATTTCCATTTGTCATCGGCACGTCAGGAAAAAAGAAGAAATAACTGGCCTGGGTACCTTTTCTTTCATCAGAAATGCAACGTGCTTATCACAAGGCATCGATGTCCGCCTTCACGCAAATACATGCCATACGTCAAGTTCTCTCTTCCTGTCTTCCGCAAAAAGAAACACTAGCTGCTCCAAAACTTATATACAGGACATGCCGCAAACAGAAAATGATAATTTACTGGCAGTTCATGACGTCGCCACATTTTTTTTTTAAGAAAATGGAACTTAGTTTTCGGCCTCTGCGACCTTATTAGCCACTTTCAATATGAATGACCCAACGGTAGCGGTAACACCCAGTTTGTAAGCCCACCACATGACCTTGGCAACTCTTCTGTACACCTTGATCCCTCTCCTAACAGAAAAAACGGTGAGCAAGCTAGGATACATTGTAAATGAGTAATACTCACGTAGAACAACACAAAATGGTAATTTACTGACTCTAACCTCCTAGATTCCTCATATTTCGTGGCGTCTCTCAGTGTAGCTAGCGCAAATTCCCGCACGCCATTCCTCGATCGGTGTCACATTACCAACCTGTTAGACATACATAGAATCCAACAAAAAGGAAAGGAGGGAATTAAGACAAGATGGAAAGATCTAACAAAATATTAATACAAACCAATGCGAACAAGTCCATCCTTGTACCTGTTCTCTTTGATGAGTTAATGTTCCACGGTTAGACTCGATGGACAAAATGATTAATACATCACAAAATAACATGATGACTAGAACAAGTAGTGCTAGCAATTTCAGCCCCCATAAACAGGCAGGCCAATTTAGTTGGTTCGAACAAATTTTTTGCAAATGGAAGAACCATGGCTTGAATTTAATTGCTATAGTTCCTCACTAATGCAGCATCTAAAAAAATCGTATCCAACCAACTGGTTGCAGGGAACATATACCATAGTTCTTTAGTGCTTCGCTGAGAAGCATCAGCTAAAGAATTGACTATGCCATAGGATCACCTCTTGAATGCAAAGCATGCACTGAATACTTGTCTAGAAAAGGGTTGTTTTTTTCGAAAAATAGAGATTATCTTTGCATAAGTAACAGACAGGCCCTACTTAAACGTGCTGATCCTGGCACCATGATTGGCTAACCTTTTGCCATCATGCTGCAGGATGAAGAGAGTAACACCATCTATCTACCTTTTTTTGCTGACATCGCTGATCTTGTCTCATGCCGATCTAGCCAGGTCTAGGAAAAAAAACTTTTACAGAGTACTACTACAGGAAACATGTGTCTTTAATTTTATCTTTATGAAGTACCGGGTCCTAACAGCGAATGTAACATGCTTTAATTTCACAGTCAAAGAAAGATGCATGAGATATCCTTACATAACCACGGTGAGCTATTGTTATCCTGATTTTACTCACAATAGGAAAGCAATTCCTACTACCAGCGGCTCTCAGCTGACCATGTCAGGTGGTGCGCATTTTTAACCATGTCGGGAAAAAGGGAAAAAACAACCTGACATCTCTTTTTTCTTTGAGAAAGCAACGGGGTGCCCAGCGGCCCACCTGAAAGCAATTTCATTCTCAAGGAAAAACAACAACATTACAAAAGAGCCTTGCAGGAGGCTCAACGTCAAAGAGCTGAGGGGGAGCAAGAAGCACAGGTCCTAATTACATGATCAAGCCCCTACACCAGGACTGGAGCGGCTCAGTGTCCGTTCGCCGCTTCCCACGGCACACCCAGAGCTGCAGGTGGTCGGAGAGGAGGGTTACCATGGCACGGGACGGTTAGTGAATCGCCATCGAACACCTTGCGGTTCCTACTCTTCCACACAATCCACAGCACTCCCAGGGCGGCGGTGTGCCCAAGTGCGGCGGGGTCCGCATCCTCACCGCCAGGCTGCGAAGCGCCATGAGCGGAGACCTGGATTGTGGATCAGGAGGCGGCTAGGGTTGTGCGATTGGGATCGATCCCTCCCTCGAGGTTTCTTCCTCCTTTCCCGGTTGCGGAACACACCAACTGCAACGGTGGCTCCTGAAAACCTAAACAAAATTAAGGGGGTGTTTGGATCTTTAGGATCTCCTAAAATTTATGTCACATCGAATATTTGGAGGCTAATTAGGAGGACTAAATATGAGCTAATTATAAAACTAATTACACAGATGGAGGCTAATTCACGAGACGAATCTATTAAGCCTAATTAATCCATCATTAGCACATGTTTACTGTAGCATCACATTGTCAAATCATGAACTAATTAGGCTTAATAGATTCGTCTCGCAAATTAGTCTCCATCTGTGCAATTGGTTTTGTAATTAATCTATATTTAATACTCCTAAATAGTATCTAAACATTCAATGTGACAAAAAAATTTAGGAGGGACTAAAGAAACAAACATCCCCTAAGACATCCCTGTTATACTTTTTCAGCAATGCTCTAACAATAACAAGAAACTTTACCACTTTGCGATCCTTTTGAGCTCGACGCACACTTTTCGCAGCTCCTCATTGCGCTCCCTTTCAAAAGGGGGAAAAATTAAAGAGAGTGACAAATCAAATCAATAATTGATCACAACGCCTCGCACACCTCACCTAATAGCTTCACCGATTTTAAACAGCTCTTCATCCAGTGACTGATCTTCCATACTCTCGAGTGGACGAGCTGCATTCAAGCTTCCATTGGCATGCTGTTCAGCCTAAAATAATAAAGTTTAAATAAAGATGGGATGGCAGTATCAACAGAGAAGCTATGCAGTAACTCTTCATGATTCAAAATGCCACTCTTTCCCTTAAAAACTAGTGAGACAAGGACATTCGATTCATGTGTTCTTTACTTGCAGTCGGCAGAGTCCACATCTATCTGTGGAGAACTGCAGAGTTGGCGCTTAAGGTTTCTTCAGAACCATTAAACATGGAGGTATTCCTGATAAACTAGTGGCACAAGTCTCGTTGAGAACACTCATGGAGCACTTTCATCTCAATTTGTTAGTGGAAGAAGGGTTTAGTAATTGTAATTCTAGTTCATTATAAGCATGTTCCTAATTCCTTCCTAGATTTTAAATTTTAAACAAATATGTGCAGCAAAGCTCGACTAACTTTCATGAACTGCATTGACATGCAAGTATAAGAATATTGGCCAGAAATATGATGAACATTGCATTGGGAGTTGTCCTGAAACACGAGGCCCTTTAAGCACCCTGAATATTGGCCCATCATATCCTGCCATTTTGAGCTTGGGCTTTGAGAGTTCGGCACCGAAACACTAGGTTTTTTTAAAATGATTCTTTCTAAAACTTCTTGGGTTGTCGGATCTGCGACAATCATATCCTGCCCATCATGTTCCAGTCTATCTATTCTATGAAAAAAAGAGAGGAAAAATATCCGAGGTGTGAAACAAGATGCGCCAAGTGGACAAATAGTAAAATGTTGGATTTTTTTTTACGAGCATTTTATAAAGGTCCAAACTGCTGGATCGGATCGATCAGGACCTCGCTCCATCGTCCTCCTCACTCCCCTCAACCTGTCAACCCACCGCCTCGCATTGTCTTGTACTACTACTAATGCATGGTCGGTCAGGTGAGGTCAGGTCCGGCCACGGAAGGTCGCCGTCGCCGTCGTCCCCGCCCGCCCGCCGCTGCACAGATCCGGCCGGTAGCGGATCGGAGAAAAAGCCTGGCCTTTTTCAGTTTGGCCTGGTGCGAGCTTTCCGGAAAAGGCCACAGCACTCGGGACGGGAGGCTCCGACACGCGAAATCCGGTGTCCCGTCCCCCCCACAAAAAACGTTGCGCCTGCCTGCCTCTCTGCTCTCTTTGTGTACTCTACCACACCAGCAGCTATTGCTTGGAGTGCTAGTAATTTTTTTTTTACGGTAACCATCTGCTAGTATATATCCTCCCTGCTTAATTGTCCTCTCTAATCTAAGCAGCTTACTAGGCACTAATAGATGAATGGAACTTGGTGCGTGTACCGTGCCAGACCTGTACCTTACCTAGCAAGTACTACTACCACTAGTAAACTGTCTCTGCTGCTGGCCAAGTGGACTGAAACCAGCAGGCAAGTGAAGGTCGCAGTAGCGTCACACTTGAGCAGAGCTTTTTTTTTTTTTACAGAACACTTGAGCAGAGCTGTGCCGTGCAACATCACAGTAACTGAATCGTCGTAATGGGCATTGTCCTATACCACGTCCCTTGCACTTTCCCTTTGCAAACTTGCGAGTTGCGATCTCTGCAAATTGCGATTTGTGATCCGCGATCCTAAGCGAGCCCCTAAACATAGACGAGAAGCAGCTGATCAATCATAAAAAACCCCATTTTGTATTCGCACACAGACCCTAAATTTCTGAAGACGGTCCTGCTCCTCCTCCATATGGTCAATTTGGTTTTCTTGATAATGGCAAATATAGGGAATTTAGATGCAAATTTAGTGTCTTGCTTTAGTTTTCCTTTTCATGTTGCTAAATTTTCCAGAGGCCCTTTTTTTTTTCATGTTCCAAGGGGGGTGCTTGTGAGTTGTTGGTGTCATCCTATCAATGCAGAGGCGCTGCCGTGGTCCAGGTCCAGCATCATCAGCGTGCATGGGATGGGAACGGAAGGCGACAGCGAACGAGAACAATTTCTGAGACGTGACGGTGTCCGTTGCTCTGGAGTCAAGAGACAAAAATAATGCATCACGGCCGGTCGGGTTCGCCGTTCGCCGACGCATACGCCATGGGAGCATCACGGGCACCCGACCCCAAGACGAGGGAAACAAACGGTCTGCGTTTTGCATGACAGAAAGAGATGCAGGAGGAGCATCCATGGAGCCATGGAGGCATCGAGCTAGCACGCGTGCGCGGAGCACAGTTTACTACTGGTAAAAAACGATGATAGAAAAGGGTTTCCTCTTGCTACATGACAATGATTTGATTACTGTAAACAACGATTTGATTACCTTCATGCATGCTTCTGACACGAGTTTACCCTTTTTCCGGTAAAGAGCACCTGCGTCTGAGTTCTGTTCTGAACTTCTGACAAGAAAGGTCGGACTGCCTCAGCACCGTAACTTTTTGACCTCTGGGTAAAAACAAGCAGCTAAAAATCCCACACGCATGATTCCGGTTAGCATTACAAACAGACACAGTCATTAGTCGTACAGTAAAAACAGAAACCTTCTCGAGATGCTAGCTGCAATGATCGATGAAACAGTACAGAACCTCTCAGGTCAAAGAAGGTGTTGGTAATCCAAGTTATTATAAAGTAAACATGGGAGTAGATGCCATGTGGGAATGTGCCTGTGGTTAATCTCTCTGCTCATCACACAAGAGCTAGCTACTGTATGTGTGTGTGAATGCATGAATGAGCAAGCTACTACTCCGGCCGACAGGGCCTGCCACGGTGCAGGAATCATAGCATGCTAGAAAACTCTTGGCGCGGCAACGCCGCGCCTATGTTGAGTTTTTTCAAGATAATACTAGTCTTTTGTTGTAGTACGGGTGATACGGCATGTTATCGTTGGTATAACTTTAAATTCTTTGGCTCACGGAAAAGAAACATGGAGTTTCATTGAGCCACAGAGTCTCTTGGAGTGGTTCTGGCATCATGTTTGCACAAGATCTTGGCATGCAGCTTAACATACACAGCAGGTAGCAAATTTGTTACATCCTTTTACTTACGCCCCCGTTTTCTTCCACTAACTTATTTTTAGTACCCATCACATCGAATGTTTAGATACTAATTAGAGTATTAAACGTACATAAGTCGAGGCTAAACGGCGAGACGAATCTATTAAGCCTAATTAGTCCATGATTTGACAATATGTTGCTACAGTAAACATTTGCTAATGATGGATTAATTAGGCTTAATAGATTTGTCTCGCCGTTTAGCCTCCACTTATGTAATGAGTTTTGTAAATAATCTACGTTTAATACTCCTAATTAGTATCTAAACATTTGATGTGACACGTGCTAAAAATAAGTCACCGGAAGAAAACGCCCCCTTATATATTTACACATCCATCTCAGGTAATTAGAATATCGTACGAGGCTTCACGTAAGGGGTGTTTGGCTGCGATGTACTAAATTTTAGGAGGAGTCACATCGGATGTTCGGACGCTAATTAGGAGGACTAAACATGAGCTAATTATAAAACTAACTGCAGAATCCCTATACTAATTCGCGAGATGAATCTATTAAGCATAATTAATCCATCATTAGCAAATGGTTACTGTAGCACCACATTGTCAAATCATGGACTAATTAGACTTAATAGATTCGTCTCGCAAATTAGACTCCATCTATATAATTAGTTTTATAATTAGACTATATCTAATACTTCTAATTAGTATCAAACATCCGATGTGTGACAGGTACTTTATGAACCCGTATCCAAACAGGCCCCTAAGTTGTAATGCCAGCACCGAAACCTGAAGCAACTTCATGTGCTTACAATCTTTACATTAGAGTGTTCGCTGCTGCTGCTGGAAGGCAGCGAGCGTGAGGACTGAGGAGGCACGCCCAGCGCACAAGAGAGCGCGACGGGGAGAGGAGACAGAGGTGGTCAGGTGGAGGATGAGCACGCCGAGAGGCGGCAGCTTGCAGGAGCCGCAGGCTCGGCGCGTCTGAGCGTCCCTTGGTCCACCGCGGCGCGCTCTGCCTCGGGCTCCGGCGTTGGTGAAGCGGAGCGAGGGTGCGGGGCCTCTTGCGCCTCGACTGCCGGGGATGCGAGGGGGCAGGTGGCGACGAGCGGCGGCGGCGAGGTGTCTAGCGCTCGAGACCAAGGGTCTGGGAGCCTCGATTCTGTGCTCGCTCTTTGGACGTTCCAATCGGAATCCGACGGCAGCGAAACTGAGGCGACGTGGCCCTTTCCACGCGCGAGAAACGCCGGATTCCAGGGTCAGGTTTCGTAATAATGAGATTCATCCACGAGCGGGCTTGGACCACCACACTGCCATCCATGGAGATGGGCTCCTCTACAGCAACATCCTAACGCTCTGACAAGAATTAGTAGCAATACAACATCTTGGTTACGGTGAGCCATCAACGCTAATCAAGGACTGCAAAAATGGGCGTGCATTTCGTCTGATTCGGCCATGACGCATACGCAGTGATTGGTCCCGTATCCAGGCTCCCATAACGAGCTTCGCTGTGTTTGGCAGGCTGCACCGAACCTTAGAGGTGTTTGGATACCAGGTACTAAACTTTAAGAATGTCACATCGAATGTTTGGACGCTAATTAGGAGGGCTAAATATGAGCTAATTATAAAACTAACTGCAGAATTCCTATACTAATTCGCGAGACAAATCTATTAAGTCTAATTAATCCATCATTAGCAAATGGTTACTGTAGCACCACATTGTCAAATCATGGACGAATTAGGCTTAATAGATTCGTCTCACGAATTAGACTCCATCTGTGCAATTAGTTTTATAATTAGACTATATTTAATACTCCTAATTAGCATCCAAACATCTGATGTGACAGGTACTAAAGTTTAGGAGGGTGTATCCAAACACCCCCTTAGCCAAGCTTAGCTAATGTAGGGGAGGGATGCTAGCTAGGCTTACTGGAAACAGCAGTGGATTCGCTTCCAGCAATACAGGCTTGCTTAGCCATAGCTCTGCTTTCTCGTCACCTCCCGTAGCTTTCCCATCTCCTCACCTCATCGTACTACTCCGCCTCCTCCGCCGCCGTCTCGTCGCTCCCGTCACAAGGCGCCCCTCGCCGGCCACTCACCTCCAGCCCGCGAGCGATCTCGACGAGCTGCAGCAGAGACGAGCGCCCCAGGTTGTCGAAGCTCACGAACTCCTCGAATTGGGGCTTCTTGGATTCGAGCTAGCTCGCGCACTGGATGGCGTTGGTGTCGTCGATGGTTGCCGTCGATGGCACGGTGCTCATCAGGAACAGAGGCCTAATGGTCCGTATCTTCTCGGCGATGCCCGCCTTGTAGGCATCGACAAAGACGGGCTTAAGCTCCATGAAGCTGTTCACCATGAGGTTATCCACGGGTGGCCGTTGTCGGAGACGACGCAACTCGTCGGAGGGTTGGTGGCATCGTCCTGGAGGCGCGCGACGAGCGGAGCGAGGGCGAGGCCCGGGAGCGCATTGAGGCTCCCGCAGCCCTTTGGGAGGCCGGCCTCAGCGCAGGGGAAGCAGAGCGGGAGGAATCGGATCGGGAGTGCGTCATCCTAGGGCCGCGGGAGGAGGTTCATCACTGGAGCTTGATTCGGCGCTCGACTGAGCCTTGCCGGAGCTGGCAGCTGCGGGGCGCGTCAAGATAGAAGCGAGGACAGGATGTGGAGGAGATAATGGGACATGATGGGTGGAGGTGCCAGGCAGCAGCGCCGCCACCGTCCCGACCTCGGAGTCGATGCCTGCGAACTCCATCTGGTCGTGGAGGTACTTCCACAGCAGTTCCGCCCGGTGCCCCTCGCCCTCCTCCACCTTCAGCGCCCTCCTCCACCACGAACGACGCGGCAGCCGCTCCTCCCCGCCATCACCAGCTTCTTCCGATGGCGGCAGAAGCTGGTGGCTGCGACGGCAACGCAAAGCAGCGGCAGGTGAAATCGGGGATGGATTGGGGAAGAGGAGAGAAGAGAGATGATCGGTGGTAACTCCAATTATAGGAAATGCTTAGTCCTCTATCACATTATGCAGCCAACCAAACAGAAGTATAGCAAACTAGGCTATTTTTAGCCACCCAACCAAATACGAGCAATTTGCGTTGATTTAGCTTGGTGAGGAACTAGCCCTTTCTTTACCAACTTTCTAACTACCTCTAAGTTGCTGACAAGCTACAGCATGCCCTCCATCAAACAGGAGAAAAAGCTTGAACACTATCAACCCAGAAAGAAAGCAACTTTTCACAACACAAGAATCCACAGCAACTAACAAACCACACCTGTCCCATCCCAAAAAAGAAAAGAAACCCCCCACACAATGGCACGAACAAAGCCAACCCAAATCTTGAAACAAAAGACAAGTTTATCATGTGAAAAAGAATTCAGAAAATCCAATAAACACTCACATGCCTTTTTTTTATAGCACTAGCCACTAGCGGCCTCGCGAGTAGGTGTGTGTCAGTGGCAGTGTGTGTGTGTTGCTGTGCCTGTGCGTCCAAGAATGAGCAGCCTATCGTAAAGCTCTCTCCTTTCTCCGACCTCACTCCCTTGTCTCCACTCTCCCGACGGAGGCGGAGCCACGACCTCCAATGGCAATGCCGATGCGCCTCCACTACCTCCTGCTCCCCATCCTCCTCGCCGCCGCTGCCGCGGCGGCGGCGGCGGCCACCGTGAACGCTGACGCGGACGCGCTGCTGGCGGCGAAGGCGGAGCTGGCGGACCCGGCCGGCGCGCTGGCGTCCTGGACGGCGAACGCCACCGCCAGCCCCTGCGCGTGGTCCGGCGTGACGTGCAACGCGCGCGGCGCGGTCATCGGCGTCGACCTTTCCGGCCGCAACCTCTCGGGCCCCGTCCCGGCGGCGCTGTCCCGGCTGCCGCACCTCGCGCGGCTCGACCTCGCCGCGAACGCGTTCTCCGGCCCCATCCCGACGCCGCTGGCCCGGCTCCGGTACCTCACCCACCTCAACCTCTCCAACAACGTGCTCAACGGCACCTTCCCGCCGCCGCTGGCGCGCCTCCGCGCGCTCCGGGTGGTCGACCTCTACAACAACAACCTCACCGGCCCGCTCCCGCTCGGGGTCGCCGCGCTGCCGGCGCTCCGCCACCTCCACCTCGGGGGGAACTTCTTCTCCGGTGAGATCCCGCCCGAGTACGGCACGTGGGGCAGGCTGCAGTACCTCGCCGTCTCCGGGAACGAGCTCTCCGGGAGGATCCCGCCGGAGCTCGGCAACCTCACCAGCCTCCGGGAGCTCTACATTGGATACTACAACAGCTACTCCGGGGGGATACCGCCGGAGCTCGGGAACATGACGGAGCTCGTCCGGCTTGACGCCGCCAACTGCGGGCTCTCCGGCGAGATTCCGCCGGAGCTCGGGAACCTCGCGAACCTCGACACGCTGTTCCTGCAGGTGAACGGGCTCGCCGGCGGCATCCCGCCGGAGCTGGGCCGGCTCAGGAGCCTCAGCTCGCTGGACCTCTCCAACAACGCGCTCACCGGCGAGATTCCGGCGACATTCGCGGCGCTCAAGAACCTCACCCTGCTCAACCTCTTCAGGAACAAGCTCCGGGGGAGCATCCCGGAGCTCGTCGGCGACCTGCCCAGCCTCGAGGTGCTGCAGCTCTGGGAGAACAACTTCACCGGCGGCATCCCGCGCCGCCTTGGCCGCAACGGACGCCTCCAGCTGGTCGACCTCTCCTCCAACAGGCTCACCGGCACCCTGCCGCCGGACCTCTGCGCCGGCGGCAAGCTCGAGACCCTCATCGCGCTCGGCAACTTCCTCTTCGGCTCCATTCCGGAGTCGCTGGGGAAATGCGAGGCGCTCTCCCGCATCCGCCTCGGCGAGAACTACCTCAACGGCTCCATCCCGGAAGGCCTCTTCGAGCTCCCGAATCTGGTGCAGGTCGAGCTCCAGGACAACCTCCTCTCCGGCGGCTTCCCCGCGGTGGCCGGCGCCGCCGCGTCCAACCTTGGGTCCATCACTCTCTCCAACAACCAGCTCACCGGCGCGCTGCCGGCGTCCATCGGGAATTTCTCCGGTCTGCAAAAGTTGCTCCTTGACCAGAACGCGTTCAACGGCGCGGTACCGCCGGAGATTGGGCGGCTGCAGCAGCTGTCCAAGGCTGACCTGAGCGGCAACTCGCTCGACGGCGGCGTGCCGCCGGAGATTGGGAAATGCCGGCTGCTCACATACCTTGACCTCAGCCGGAACAACCTGTCCGGCGAGATACCGCCGGCCATCTCCGGCATGAGGATTCTCAACTACCTGAACCTGTCCCGGAACCACCTCGATGGAGAGATTCCCGCAACCATTGCTGCAATGCAGAGCCTCACGGCCGTGGACTTCTCGTACAACAACCTGTCCGGGCTCGTGCCGGCGACTGGGCAGTTCAGCTACTTCAATGCCACGTCCTTCGTCGGCAACCCGGGCTTGTGCGGGCCGTACCTCGGACCATGCCATTCCGGTGGTGCTGGCACGGACCATGGCGCACGCAGCCATGGTGGCATATCCAATACCTTCAAGCTGCTCATAGTTCTTGGCTTGCTCGTGTGCTCAATTGCGTTTGCCGCCATGGCGATCTTGAAGGCCCGGTCGCTGAAGAAGGCCAGCGAGGCACGAGCGTGGAGGCTCACCGCGTTCCAGCGCCTCGACTTCACCTGCGACGATGTGCTCGATAGTCTGAAGGAGGAGAACATCATAGGAAAAGGTGGAGCTGGGATTGTGTATAAGGGGACAATGCCAGATGGTGAGCATGTTGCAGTGAAGCGGCTTTCGGCGATGAGCCGTGGATCTTCACATGACCATGGGTTCTCTGCGGAGATACAGACGCTTGGGAGGATCCGGCACCGGTACATTGTGAGATTGCTTGGCTTCTGCTCGAACAATGAGACGAACCTCCTGGTGTATGAGTACATGCCGAATGGAAGCCTGGGGGAGCTCCTCCATGGCAAGAAAGGTGGCCACCTCCATTGGGACACTCGGTACAAGATTGCTGTTGAGGCTGCCAAGGGTCTCAGTTACCTACACCATGATTGCTCGCCACCGATCCTACATCGCGATGTGAAATCGAACAACATTCTGCTTGACTCTGATTTTGAAGCGCATGTTGCTGATTTCGGGCTCGCCAAGTTCTTGCAGGACTCAGGCGCATCACAATGTATGTCTGCCATTGCTGGCTCATACGGCTACATTGCTCCAGGTAAAAGATCTATCCTGATGACAGTTTGCAATTTTTTCAGAAGTTTTGGCAGTATAGGAGTTTTTGGTAATTCTCTATTCTAAGTTCATTCTTGCTGTCTGCTGATTAAATTAGGAGTACAGTTATTAATTATTGATTTTGATGCTTAGCGAATAGCGATGCTCTCACAATGCAAATGTGTTGTTAGTTGTTACTAGTTGTCTCCATTTAGTCATGTCTGTCACGTTTAGCTAATGAATATATGTCATTCTGCTTACCCACTGAATTGCTGCTTTATATCTAAAGTTTGTTTCACTTCTTCGGACGTAGAAACTTAGAATTTCCCTCTACACCGAGTAGAGAAGCTCTTTTTTAAAATGAACTAATCCTTCTTTTGGATTTTCAGAGTATGCATATACCCTCAAGGTTGATGAGAAGAGCGATGTCTACAGCTTTGGCGTCGTGCTTCTTGAGCTGGTCACTGGAAAGAAGCCAGTAGGAGAGTTTGGGGACGGTGTGGACATAGTCCAGTGGGTCAAAACGATGACGGACTCGAACAAGGAGCAGGTGATCAAGATCATGGATCCCAGGCTTTCGACTGTGCCGGTGCACGAGGTCATGCACATCTTCTATGTCGCGCTGCTTTGTGTCGAGGAGCAGAGCGTGCAGCGGCCTACAATGCGGGAGGTGGTGCAGATGCTCAGTGAGCTTCCCAAGCCAACTTCGAGGCAAGGAGATGAGCTTCCCAGCGGCGATGATGGTGCCGCGCCCAATCCTCCAGTGTCAGCTGACTCTGTTGAAGCACTGAATGATGAAGCCAAAGAGCACCAGCAGCAGAAACAGCCATCGAGCTCGCAGTCCTCCCCAACTCGAGATCTCATCAGCATCTGAAAACGGTCGAGCTTAACTGTTATCGATCCTTCTTTTGTTGAAAGTTCGGATATTTCAAGTTTAGGGTGTCAAATTTAGGTACCTGTTATTCAGCCATCGTCGATTAGGGTGTGGAATCTTTAGGGTCTGAATTTGTGGTATGGTGTGTGTGTGTGGCTTAATTAGGACATTGTTCTGTATATATCAAGCTTCCTAATGTCCATCCTCCTGTTAGAATTCAGGAGCTTAGTAGGGAGTTAGAAGCCTATGATTATGGAGCAATCATGTTTGATTTGTACAACTGTACTTGTGTTACGGTAAGCAACTCAACATTCATATGTTGTACTGTACTTTGCCCTCACTCAAGTCTCCAGGCAAGAAGAAAGGTGCCTTTGGTTTGTCAGTTAATGCAATGCCTTTCCTTGCTTCACACTGTACAGGAACAGGATGCTACTCCTGATCCCGAACAACTGTTCAATAGTAGTATACCCTAGTAACATTACTAGCTGTCTTTTTCCACAAATGCTTGCCTTGACCTTGATTATCCCACACTTAATGTTTGGTTGGGGTGTGGTTAGGCCTGTGTACGTATGAAATTCAGATATCTTAAAGTATTTAATTACCTGCATCTAAGCTTTAGGATGTGAAATTAGCCCCCTGAATTTCTTTCTAGTGTGGTGCTGTGTCTTAGGACATTGTTGAAGTACACATATCAAGCTCCATGATCTCCATTTTCCTGATAGAACTGAAGAACCATTCATGGAGTTTGGAGCCTAGGACTCTGGGGCAATCACGTTTGTTAACTACTTAAGGTTTGCTTTGTAGTAATTCTGTTAAGGTGAGCACCTGAGGCCTCCATATCTGATGGAACATGAATGCTTTTGGGTACTGTCAGGACTCAGGAACAGAATGCTGCTCCTGAACAACTAACTGTTCAAAAGGCCTACTGTCTTTGTCCACAAATGCTTTGCTTTGACCTTGATTACCACGCATCTAATGGAAATTATCATAAGGTAAATCCTAGCAGCAACTTGCAAGCTGTCACAGCTCACAGCCTATGGTTGCTGACCAGCAGGGAACCAAAGCTTTGAAGTGAAGCGAAAGCAATGGTAGGATCGATCGGCCTATGGTTTGCTCGCGTCCTGACCTGGAGATGCTTCCTTCGCTCATCCCAATCACTTTTTTCTGTTACGCGGTCAAAAAACTATGAGCTGTGAAGGTCGTGCATGGCGCCCACAACCACAAGCACATGCCTGACGCCTCCTCTCTCCAGTGTGACACGGTGTGGACCCACCTGTCATGGGCACTTCCTACTGAACCATCAGCTCTACTTCTGCATCAGACTATCAGAGATAGCCTAGCAGGCTGCAACCCTTGGCATGGTTGTGGTTGCAGGTGTTATACTAGTTCCAACGACGATCCGTCTGGATTTCGAGGTTTCAGATGAATTCAGGTGTTTACAAACATTTGGTTGCAAAACCAGAGTTGGAGAAATCTCCAGTACTAGATCATGAACTTCAACAACCAACTCCGTCTACTTCGGATGCACCAGATCTCCGCGGTCGCGATCGCTAGGAAGCACCGCATGTGTTGGCTCGTACCGGCCTTATCCAATCATTCAGATATGACGCATGTGTCGTTGCGCAATGATCACGGTCCTTTTCGTCATTCTGGATGTTCATATTGTAGCTGTGGCAGAGTAGAAAAAAAAAATTCAGGCCATGTTTAGTTACTCCCAACTTCCAACTTTGACACTATGCAAAAAGAAGATTCCCCATCACATCAAACTTGCGGTACATGCATGGAGTACTAAATGTAGATGAAATTAAAAAGTAATTGCACAGTTTTGTTGTACTTTACGAGACGAATCTTTTGAGCCTAATTAGTCAATATTTGGACAATAATTCACAAATACAAACGAAACGCTACAGTGTGCTACAGTGCTGTAACAGTAATTTGGCACCTCCCAAATTGGCCAACTAAACAAGGCCTCAAGCCAACTGCCAACATACCAGAAATTACTGCTCACCACTGTTAATCCCTAGTACTCAGTACTCTTCTTTTTATGAGTTCTGAGTGCCGGCAGAAACTGATTTGTCAATTGTACATCATGGTAACTACTCTCATCTCATCGATTGACTGCAGATGCTGCTGTGCTGCCTCCATGCTGCAGGCACCAGGCAGGGTATGAACTGATGAAAAGCCATGGCACCAAGCACTTGCTCACTTTTTACAGGAGCATGCCTTGCCTGCATCAGTCTCCACGGAGGAGTACTCAAATCGCACCAGCATTTCACGTCTTTTGGAGCAGTTTCTGATTTTCGACTACACTAGACAGATCTTCGACTGCCGATGTTGTGGCATTCGGCAACAGCATGATCAGAAGGGAAAAAGGTTGGTGACACTGACCAATCCACTTGTTCATGAGTGGTCAGCGTCACATCACTTGCGTGCTTTTGTGCTGTCCAAACTCGATCCAAAGCTGGGTACTTTGTTAGGACAAAGCTTTCGGCGATCATTCGGAATGATTTGGTCTTAACTCTTAAACTGGGTCTTACTTTTCTCAGTGGATTTCACACTCAGATTAGTGTCTTCAACAGCTCCTGCTTGCAGACGGGTGGCAGTTAAACAAATACTCGTGCCAGTTCTGAATCATTGCTTCTCTGGAAGCTCTAAGCTGCAATGTTTGCCAAGGGGCAACCAAAGACTGACAAGAAATTGCTGGAGACAGGTCTATGATTATAATTTTTTTTTTAATATAAGAGAGAGGTCTACGTGGAAGGAGCAATTGATCGAATAGGGACGCACCACCAACCCTAATCATTGCTTCTTCTTTTTTACAAACCGCGCAAGAATTCTATTGATATAGCAGAAAAAATACAAAACTACAGTTCAGGGAGGTGATAGACTGGAAAAAGAAAAGAAAGGAGAAAAAACTGGTCGACTCGTCCGGTTGGATTGGGATGTCAACGCGGATAACCACCCAACTCAAAACCACTAAACCTGATCGGTTGGATTAGGATATCAACGCGGTCGCACCACTCCACTCAAACAGTGACAGCAGAGCACACTACAGCACTCGACTTGCAACAGCGTAGGGCCGAAGCCTTTATCGCGGCACCTCCCGATAGTCTCACGCTCATGTAGTCGCTGAACCTCTGACTCCACGTCGACAAGAATCGAGAGAAACAGGACCGCACCGCACCGCACCGAAAAGACCACCGCCATGCGGGACCCTTCGCCGTAGTGCCATTGCAACATCACACTCCACCCGATAGAGTGATACCACCAAATTCGGACCTCTCGCAGGCTGCCTCGCAGTCGCCACCATGAAAACACAACGCACGGGGGCCTTGCCACATCTGGCGTTGGAATCCATCTTGCTCTTGTCGCCTCGAAGAAACACCACGCGCGGGGGCCTTACCACGTCCGCCACAAACCTGCATGTCACGGATCCGTTTCATATGTCGCCGCCAGAATGGCAGCAATGTTGCCCCGCAACCTAAGGTCTCCATCAAACAACCAAAGCCGCCGCCGCAGGTTGACTTCGCCTCATTGCTCAACCCGCGCACATATCCTCTGCCGCCATGCCAGCAAGCCAAAGAAGTCGCTTGCGCCGTCTTCCGACTACGTACCGCACCAGAGTAGCTCAGCATAGCTGAGCAACCCGTCGCAAGCCTAGTCGTCCCATGACGTCGTTGCTGCAAGCGCTATCCTCGGACGTAGTCCCACGCCGCACTGACAACTGCCAAGCAACGCCAGTCGCGGTCCGCTGCAAGCAACCAACCCAACAACCATGCGGCAACCCCTAGCCGCCACCACAACTACGATCACCTCCACGTGAGCTCAACAACCCCCATCAAGTTTGCTATCTTGCACCATGCCGCCTTGCCGCTTTGCAAGCCCGTCACGGCGGACCGTCGCCACCAGCAGTAGACTGCTATGACTATCGGCGTCACCAGTATTGCCACAAACCGAGTTGTGCCTCTATAAACAACTTCTCCAAGGAGGGCACCGCCATCGCTCGTCTAGAATCTGGATAGGGTTTTCACCCAGAGAACCATATGCAGTAGGGATAAAGCTCCAACATGACATCCCAATGGGGAGAACGACGCCCTAGGACACCGCCGCCATCGTCACAAGCAACATTGCCGGTAAGGGCTTTTGCCGCCGTGCCTCCTCATCCGCTGCAACTGTATGCCCACGCCCCAGGCTCGCCGCCCTGACGTGCCGCCAACCTCAGATCCACCTCGCCACAGGCTCCAAACCCACGTGCGACCTGCCTCCGCGGCAGCGCGCCGCCGCGCCCTTGTTCGTGCTGCTGTGGCGGCCATGGCACCAAGCCACCGCCAGGGCCGTGTTCCACGCCCGCGCCTGCACATTACCGCGGTCGTGTCACTGACAACTCCCGCCGCCGCCATGCCTCCCGCGGCCTACCATGGATGAGCGGCCAGATCCGGCCTGGCCAAGGCGGAGCTGGATCCATCGCCACCTCGGGGCCTCGCATCGTCATCACGACACCTCCTCGTCCACGCCTGATTGCCGCTCGCCGCCATCCTCGCCCACGCGCACAACCACTTCGCGTGACGGACCCCGCCCTGCGCCTAGGAGCATCCGCCGCCGCGCCTGTCAGCGGATCCGCTGACCGGTGGCTAGCCCGTGCAGCCACCACTGCCGCCGAAAGGCCGAGCTACCACCGCCCGCGGCAGCAGCAGTAGCAGCTGAGCCTCTTGCATCTGCAAGCGGCCAATGGAGGCCCCCACTGCCGGAATCGCACGCCGAATGACACGGATCCGTATGCAAGACAAGTGGATCCGGCCTCCCCAGACGTGGATTCAGCCATCCTCGTGCAGCTCGAGCTCCAACAAGAAAATGAAGAAGGGAAGGAAGGGAAGGACACGCGCGGCATCGCTTGACGTCGGCACTGGCCCGACGGCAGTGGCCGAACTGGAGATCTGGCGAGGCCTCGTTTGGGGCGACGGCGTCGCCTCCCGACCGCCCAAGTGAGTCAGAATGGTGAGAGTTAATCATTGCTTCTGTTCCATGTGTTGAGTGGATCAAATTTTGAAAAAGACTAATGCAGTTATGCAGGGCAAAGAACTATGAAGAAAAAAGAAGAATAAACTGAGGGGGTGTTTGGATAATAGGTGCTAAACTTTAGCAGTATCACATCGGATGTTCGGATGCTAATTAGGAGGACTAAGCATGAGGCTAATTATAAAACTAATTGCAGATCCTGTGCTAATTCGTGAGACGAATCTATTAAGCCTAATTAATCCATCATTAGCAAATAGTTACTGTAGCACCACATTGTCAAATCATGGACTAATTAGGCTTAATAGATTCGTCTTGCGAATTAGACTCTATCTGTGCAATTAGTTTTATAATTAGCCTATGTTTAATACTCCTAATTAGCATCCAAACATCCGATATGACAGGTGCTAAACTTTAGTGGGGTGTATCCAAACACCCCCTGAATCTGCAGGCTTTGCATATTTACCTTACATTTGTTTTCTGAAGCACTAACCACCTCAACCGTCGAACTCTGCACTAATAAGATAACACTCTGAAACAGTTTTGATATAAGCAACCACTAAAAAAATTTAGTTTTTCGTTCAAGGAAAAAAAAAAGCTCAAGGGAGATCTGAGAGTACGACCTGAAATTATGTTAAGGGGGTGTTTGGATCCCCGCGCTAAATTTTAGCCCCTGTCACATCGAATGTTTGGACACTAATTAGGAGTATTAAACATAGGCTAATTACAAAATCAATTTCACAACCCCTAGGCTAAATTGCGAGACGAATCTATTAAACCTAATTAGTCCATGATTTGACAGTATGGTGCTACAGTAAACATTTGCTAATGATGGATTAATTAGGCTTAATAGATTCGTCTCGCGATTTAGCCTAGGGGTTCTGCAATTAGTTTTGTAATTAGCTCATGTTTAGTCCTCCTAATTAGCATCCGAATATCCGATGTGACTCGGACTAAACTTTAGCTCCAGATCCAAACACCCCCTTAGTTCCATAGTAGTTCTTTCAGATTGGTTTCCTTGGACTTACTGACTTTGCAAAGGCTCCTACTACATGGTCCGAGAAGAATCTGTGCTTTGGATTCTTCTTGAATCTAGCCAGTCCAAACTGGCGCAGGCATGGCTGTACTGAAACCTTGAGACTTGGGCACTGCACAGCAGCAACACTGAATGCCAGTCAAAATGTTAGGAAACTGAACTTGTAACTCAATGCAGGGTCAAGATGGTAGCCGTCTGGTCTGGAACACATTGAATCCAATCCAAAATGGACCGGGCCCCAAAATATTAAATTGGGTCCAGTTCCTCATGCAAGCCTGATGCCAATGCATGGAAACCCTTGGTCATGCATGCCTCTCATGAGCCCACATGCAGGGAGACATCCAGTGTACTTACTTCCTGATTCCATCCATGGTCCAAGAACTTGTGCTTTGGATCCTGCATAAGGGCAGTAGGGCCCCGTCCTTTCAAAACAAAACAAAAAAAAATCCCCAAGTCCATGGCACCTGCACAGTGCTGCTGCACTCCAACCTAGTGACATGGGCGTTGAGCAGTGAGCTAGCGGCGTTACTGAATGCAGGTCAATGTGTTAGAGGAGTCTGCGTCAGGAGCGCATTGCGGTGTCGGCAAGGAATTGGTGCCCTGGAACACCATATATCGATTCCAATCCACAAAAATGGACCACTTGTTGTTACATATCCTATCATGGTGAATTGGTGACGGTGACGAGTTGCCCTGCAGCTTCATTCAGGTCTGAGAGAGATGCGAGTAAAAGAGTAGCCGCAAATTTTCTCCAAAAATCTAGGGATGTACGTCAACCTAATTCTTTTCAATACAAATGTTCAGGTCGGCATACCCGCAGAGGTGGCAGAGTTCCTAAAAAAAAAAGGGAGCTGCAATTTTCTGGGGCCCAAAGCTGTGCATGCCATAGCAGAGGCCCAGTGCTGTACTATTTTCTGCCATGGGCCTGACAAGACTTGCTATTGAGGTTTTCATGGAAAATAAATGGTGCTCTAGCTAGAATTTGAAGTGCAGAGCCAGGCTTGTTGTGCCACTGCAAGAAAAAGATGAATCCATCACCTTGCAATCTCTATCAAGTACTGTAACATCACGATCTCCCTACCTGAAAGGCTGTAAAACAAAACAAGCATAGTTTATATGTAGATACCACTGTACGAAATTCAGAACAGTTTGATGTTACTCCTATAGTCTAACGCTCAAACTTTTGTCAGTTCCGACATGTCCATTGTGCTACTTTAGACACCAAGCCGCTGATAAACTTTTCTTTGTATTTCTTTTTTCTTGAAGTTTTTTTCAAAGAAAGTTTGCTTTCCTTTTTCTTTTTGCGAATCACTGATAAACTTTGCAAGGCCGAGCTGAGTAGTTGAGAGCTTGAGATAGACCAAAAGGCAAGCGCAGAGCCACAGATTTTCACACCCCTTTCAGCACATTTTCCAGATCGGCAAGATCAAATCCCACTTACGATTCTACCGACGTTTGCAAGTCATCTCATCGTCTTCCAAAGGCACCAGCAGTGTTCATCCTGGAGGGAATAACCGCATGGGCGAGTCCAACTTGAACTTGTCCTCGAGATCTTACGAGCAAGGTCTCATCATTTCACTGAATCTTTCTTGAAGACCATATGTGCCGAGTGCTGAATCAGACATGCATCAACAACATGAACATCAGATAAACCTCCTCTGAAAGTCTGAATACATTGCTCCTTTGACCACTGTCATCAACGAACTAGGATTAGTCATTTGAGCTGAATTGCAAGCTGCGCATGGGCAATTCAATTCAATCCATGTTTGCTTGTCGAGGCTGACGTGTCCATGGCTTTTGCCACATTTCAAACCACTTTGAGATTCCGGAGTTGCGTTGGTCGTTCTAGCCTCTGTTCCCATTCTCAAGGAGATCGTGTGCCATAAAAATAATCGAGGATAAATAGACTTGGAAAAAGTTTGATTTGGACTGCGAGTGCGGTCAAAACGCTGTTAAAATGATGGTGCTAGTCAAAAGTGTAAGCACGATGCCGGCCTGCGATTTTACCTCGTGGCTTAATCTTTGTGCAATGGTATGTCAGCCATGATGACATGGATCTACGGTGGACGGCGAGGGCAGCAACTAATTGCTGCTCAAGAAGAGGCATGCGCTCCCTCGTCATGCTTACCTCGTGGATGGTGTGGCGAGAGTGGAATGCGATTTTTAATCGCACGGAGTCTACAATCAACAAACATGCTCTTTACAAAGCTCAAAGTCAAAGCCGCGATGTGGTGTATGGCTGGTGCAAGACATTTTTCCGCCCTTCTGACGCGTTGTTGATAAGTGTAAGTAATAATTTTTTTCCTCTCGTCGCTTTGGTGTTTTTGTAATTTTCTAGTCTGGAACTCTTTCTTTTTAATATAATCGGCAGCTCTCCTTGCCCGATTCATTTAAAAAAAATTGATGATATGGATCTGGACTGGAAGATACCATTTGGGATTTTTGTGCCAACTAACATTTGGCACTGTAATAGTAATCATGAGTTTGTAAAAAAAAAATGTTTGTGAAAATAAAATTAAGAAGAAAAGGTAAGGCAAAAAAAAGAAAAATAAATTGAATGTATAATCCAATCCAGATCAAGACCTCCCGCTTACTAAACGGGTGCTCTAACCAACTGAGCTACGAAAGCTAGTTGGTAATTCATCAGGTACGAAATTAATGAACATATGTAACCAACACGTGAGTTTAGATTTTTTTTTGAAAAGCTGTGAGTTTAGATGTACAAATTACCTTCAACACATCTTGTGCTTCCACGTAGGAGATGCTCGCCTCTCTTGTTCTGACAGGAAAACAACCCATTTAATTACTTACACCATACATGTTCGATGCTGACGAATGTCGGTATACTCGATCAAATGCATGCATCATGTGTATGGCTACGGAAAAGGATGCCATGTTCAGCTTCTACGTGCAGACCCGAAACTCAAACAGGTCGAACCCAACCTACACTTTCACCTAAATCTAGCCGAGTGAGCGAGTGAGCTAAAGCAGTGACGATCCAGGATTATCCGTTAGGTATATGTGCCGTGCGTGCACGTGGGTTGACAATGCAAACGCTAAGAATTCCTCGAGCCACACGCCCATGATCGTCGTCGAATAATCACCTACTCCATCCACTACGACGCTGCCGTAGTGATGCATGCATGGATGGATAAAAACGCATATGCTTCCTGCTTCGTTCCATGGCTTCTTGCCGGCACCAAGGGCCGTCTCGCGACATGTTCGTGAGTCGTTCGAGCGTCCACGGGCCAAATTAGCTAGCGAAGACACACGTATATATGCTCCACTATTTTGGTAATATAACCTAACAACGTTATCTGTTTGATACTACTGCTCCCACTTCCCAGGACTCAGGGCCCTACCGCGAGCTCATGCATCGTCTGATCAGCTCATCGATTCTGCTGTCGAAAGGCACACGTCCGGCGATCCACCTTTGTAGTATGTTCCTCGTGTTTTCTGGCAGACGGACATATAGCTTTTGCAGAGATACAGGCGCCACTAGTAAGCAATAAGCTATGATGACGAGGCACTAATAAGTCACCGTGAAAGATAAGGTAAGCCGGTACCGGTGGACAGTAATGGGAGGAGTAGGTCAGAAACGATTCGTCCTGGCACAACGTGGGATTTCGGGTGCTAGCTCGCGGGTCCAATTAGTAACTGCCACTCCGCTAGCATCGAAGATATAACAGGACCGCCACTAGAAAAGATGTATTTTTGCTGGCACCAGGTTGCTGACGGTTCCACTACGTACACGGATGCACGTTTTGTCGTCATTAATTAGCATATATAAACTTTCTTTGGTCTAGTGATATAGCCGGCCGGGTTCCACCGGGCGGCTAAACGAGATCTAGCTAGGTACATGGTGCCTTTTGTTTTTAGCCGCGGGAGGTGCGGTGCTTGGATGCATATCTCATGTGCAGAGAGAGAGAGAGAGACGATCCAACACAAACTACGCTACGTACACAATGCAAAATGCCTAGCAAGCTACTACAGTCCATCTCAAAGGACCACACGATTGCGTGCGTACGTCGCGTGCACACCGCGCGCGCGCGAGAGTCGTGGCAGCCGGCAGGGCATGGACGGACGCCACGCGTGGTCCTTGCCCATCCAGGAGGTGTTGTAGCTAATGGCTAAAAATGCCCGCCCGTAGCCTTGCCCATCCGAGAGCTCTGGCCATGCATTGGGGCACGACCCCCAGTTTGCTGTTGCCGATGCCACCCCCACGACGTACGCCACGTTCGATCTTGGCTCTCCGATCCTCCACGAGCCGAGATGGCCGGGCATAGGGTTTCAACTTTCAACACCTTTTTCCTGCCTAGTGGTGAAATTCGGCCGTCTGATTGCACACACATGCATGCATGATGGAGGATTACAAACAGTTTAATAGACTCGTTGATCAGCCCGTGCTACCGTGTGGGGTAGCAATTTGAAGGAAACAACCTCTCAAAATATTTACTTATCTTTGTCCGGTTGCTAAAGATATTAGCTAACAATTACTAAATCTATACCCTTTTCAATTTTCATGTATGTTCGTATTTTTTAAACTTTGCATCATACATCCATATATGCTTGGCATCTGTTTAACTGAGCCCATTCTTTTAAGATCCGTGTTTAATATTAAAGGTATTCTCATCACTTGCATATATGCATGGTCTATGTGGTGGGACCCATCATATTTAGTACTACTATGTCCCAAATATAGTGTTACACCCTGAATTTTTTGGATTTCAGGATGTGATTAGAAAGAATAATTAAACAATGATTTTCTCATAATTTTAAAATTTTTCCGAACATTTATTTTCTTGACAGGTAATTTATATATCGGATATTAATTTCGAAGCATGAAGTATTCATACTTCGAAATTAGGGGGCCTATGTGTTGACAACAAAAGCTTGCTGGTTACTGCACCAAGTTTTGATGTCAACATACTTGATCTAATTCATTGGCTCACAATGGGATCAAGGCATCAAGCCGATGGGGTTCTTTATATTTCAAGAGGAGTCGACGTGGCTTTAGATATTGCAATCAGACGTCATTAGCTCTGAAGACAAGTATCAGACTTCTATAATTAGTTTCGGAACATGAAACATTCATACTCCGAAACTGGGGGGGCCTGTGTTGACACGGATTTTGACCAATCCTATAAATTCGGAGTACAAGATAATTGGAGTCACGTACAGCAATAAGAAGCTAGCATGCGTGCATATGGGCACAGAGTCCAAATCGGGTTCATTGGATTGATCGGCAAGAAGAGGCAAGGATGATATAAAAGAAAGGCCAGCACGTATGGATAAAAATGATTATAATATACAACATGGATTCTGGTGCACTTTGCATGCCATGCGTGGGAGGCTTCCAGAATAATTATACATGCGGCCGATCTGTGCATGTACGGGAGGTTGTTTCATAGAATAAAATATTTTAGAGATAGAGTTGAGTTAGTTAGAGATAGAGTTTTTTATTAGAAAAGATTGTGCACGTGACTTGCCTTGTGCGTGGGCCCTATAAATATAAAGGGACGTGGCCATTGTAAAGAATCATCACACGATCAATATACAACACATTTATCTTTTATTTACCTTTTCGGCTTCACGCCGTTGCCCTAGGAGTAGGAGTAATGTAGCTTCTCGACGAGTTCCTTCTAGCAAGCTGGGCTGCATCGACCTCGATCTCCGGCGAGCTGCAAGTTTCGTCATCAGGTGTTCTAGGCTTTAACCACCGGGCGCATCGCTGTGGTTTCGTCTAGTTTCATCTACCAGTTATCGAGTATCTTGGATCTTTGACTTATGGCGCATCGCATCTGTCTCGATCTACGGTATTCACCAGTTATCCCGCCTTGATTAAGCTTGCATCGGCTGATATTTATCTGTTCTATCGTCTTGCTGTTTACGACATATTAATTGTTATTAATTCTGTCGGGATAGACGATAGATCTATTTTTAATAGCCTGTTGCATCCTGATCTTGGCCATCCTTCAAGTGTTGTTGGGAGTAAGTTTCGTTGTGATTGGATCATCGGCTGGTGGGGTTCAGATTAACATCCTGATAAATATTTCTAGACTGCAACTATCGGGCGCATCGTTGTGGTTTCATCTAGAGATATTGGTGGAGAGTTTAGTTTAGATCTCATCGGTTTGTGGCTCTAGCTAAGGTGGAGCGGCAGCTCAATAGCATCCTGTTTTCTATCGGCTGCCTGGCCGATGGTTATTGTAAATTATATTAAATCGGCTGGATGGCCGATGAATCACTCACATTCATCAAGGCACTGGAATCGGCTTCAGCTAATATATTTATCATGATTTATTTTGTTGCACTATTATTGCTATTGTGCCAGAATTATATCAGCTTGATCGGCCGGTTGCCTCGGACTTCACAACGACTATCATCTCCTTGTCAGTTGAATGGTCAAACTGACTGGCACGCCCGCGCACACCACGCGCGCCGATTTGGATTTTGCACTGGAGTTAAGCAGATCTCCCAGATCCTCATGTGCTGATGCAGGGTCCACCACCGTCGGGATTTTGGTGTCAACACAATCAATTGTTTTTCTGAATTAAATAAAATGGTTCTGGGTGTGTTGCATTCATGCCGATGCATTTTGTGTTCATTGACAAAGTTTTTTTAGAAAAATTGTGTTTAGACGACGACCAGGTTCTTCTGAGAATTTTCTAGCTTTTTCTGGAATTCATTCTCATTTTCGTAGAGCTAAATCTATTTATTAGAAAGCTCTAAAATCTTTTTTATGAGCTTCAAGTATTTTACTTGGACTCCTCGTGAACCAAACTGTCTTTAGGAATTTTCCTGGAATTTTTAGAATTTTCTAGATATTTTTCATACTTTTAAAAACATTATTTAGAATATCCTGGATTTGTTTTCGCATTGGAAAATCTATTCTGGAAAATAACAAAAATCCTAAATCCTTATCGGGCCGGATCCAACAAACCTGACCCAACCCGCTGGACCCTAACCCAACCTCTACCTCTCTTTGCCTGTGGACCCTGCCTCCTTTTCGGGTTGAGCTTGCAAGGCTCGATCCACACTCACTACGGCCCATCTGGGCCCAGCAACAGCATGCTACAGCTACTGCGCAGCGTGCACCGCCACCACCGGCCATCCTCGGCTTGCTCACGAAGCTGCCATAGCCAGGAGCCCCGTCACGCCGAGTCGCACCCATTCCACTGGTTCCCATCGCCCAATCCGCGTCGGAACACTGCCACTTGCGAGGGCCTGAGCTGGCCACCAGTCACCGCCTTGGCCAACCAGTTCGTCGCGACTGTCACCTATCGGAGCAAGAGGAGGACGCCATGAGCTTCGCAGCGCCCAAACATGCACCCGCCATCGTTCGTCATCCCTGTTCCAGCACCAGAGGAGGTCCACCATGCGAAGCCCGAGCCACTGCCGCGGGTCATCGCTCGCCTCAAACTCTGACCATCTTAGAACACCTCCACCGCCGGTGAGCAAACATTTGAGCTCCCCTCCACCTCCTCTATCTTGTGTGCCACCCGTCTGCACCTTAGGCCGCCCGAGTCGTTGGCGATTTGGTCACCCGGATCCGCCAGTTGCCATGGCCAGTTAAGCTCCGAGCTTTTGCATTTAAGCCCCTGGAGAACCCTATAATGTCTAGCTTGTTTCTTGTGTCTTGATACTTTCACAGATAACCCCCTAGGTGTTCTCAATATTCACAAACAGATCCAACCCGAGATCTTTTATAGATCTAACCGTGATCTTTTAGCCTTTTGCGAACGCAGTTCTCTGTGTCTTGCAAATCTTCACTGCTAGCCCTCCAGATCTACAGTTAATTATGTTTAGGACCCAAAACCTTGTTTTAGCCATCAAACCTTTGTTTTAGCTATGTTTATATCCGTTCAAGTTGCGTCAGGTTCATGATAACATAAACTATATGTTAGTGGTGATGTTTTCGATCATGCATGTTTCTGAAAATAAATTTCTTATTAATTTGTGTAATGCTTACTTCATATGCTTTTCTAAATAAAAGCCAATTAGGTTATATATCAGTTTTTATAAACTAATATTAATTGATTAATGTTCAACATTGAATCAACTTTTCTAAATAAAAGTTGATTAGGCTTTTACATTGACTTTTATAAAGAAATATTAACTTGATTAGTACCAACATGAATATGTTTTCAATAACAATTTGATTCACCTGAATCGTAAAGTATACGTTTAGATGTTTCTAAACTCCTATTTAAAGTTAAAAGCTTAAATGGTATAATTTATACTTCAATATTTATAATTAAAACATGGTTAAGTTATAACTTGGTTTTTATTAATTATTGATAAAATGACTAATGTCAATATAAATGTGTTTTTGAATTATAACTTGGTTAGTTCAACACGAATCATAAATCTATGCGCTTACAAGTTCTCACGTAAGTTATTTTTTCAAATAAATGTTTAATTGATATAATTTATAGATGAACATTTATAAATAAAAGTTAATTAATATTTACCTCAATTTTTGCAATAAAATATAATTTGCATTAATTCCAACTTAATGTATTTTCTTTGTGAAATATCCTTTACATATGTTTTGCTAAATAAAATAAACCTAACTTATAGACTTGTGTTCTCTCATAAATGCAAATCATTTGATAGCCGTCCTTTGTCAGCTTTAGCTCAGTGTCTCTTCTGTAGATCTAGTCTTCTATAGAGCTTTAGATCTTTCCAGTGCTAGTTCGAGCTCATGAAACTAATCAAGCCCTTCCTTTTCAAGCACATTTTGTGTGCTTTAGTGAGCCAAATAGTTTATCCTAGAGTTTCTTTTCTGCCTAGTAGTTCTATGTCTTCATGAGTAGTTTTGTGCTACTCATTTTCCCTGTCTAGGAGCCTTATCATGTTTGTTTCCTGGTCATCTTAGAATCATGTTTGTCATAATCCATCTCATAGCTATCCTGTGTCTCAGTTGTCTCTTTGTGAGTCATCTACTTTCTTTTAGATCTTTGTGGCCAAATCTTTCGCAGCCATCTCTTTAGAGCGAATCTTGTTAGTTTGTTTCTCTACCAACTAGTTCAGTTTAGCTTTGGCTAGTTTGTTGTCCCTATAGACTAGTTGTTCTCTTCGTAGACTAGTTTTTCCTAAACCATAGTTTAAGCTTTTCTTCTGTGCTCTAGAGTCTGTTTTGTTCGTTTCACCTTAACTTATGTGTTAGCGGTGTATTTTACCTGATGCTTGTTTTTTAACATCAAGGTTAAATGTCAATTTGATTAATACTTATTAAAAAAGTTTTCCAATTAAAAGTTTACTAGTTTTACAACACGGGTTTTCATATAAAATGTTAACTTTTGACTAATTCTTATTCATTTATTTTTCTACATAAAAGTTGATTAGGTTCTATCCCTGTTTTCATAAACTAAGGTTTAATTGATTAATTCCTATTTATAACTAGCTTTTCTAAATAAAATCTACCTAGTGTTAATATGTCAGTTTTCATAAATAAAGTTAATATGCTTAATGATATTATAAATGCTTTTTCAATATTGATATGTTTAGTTGAACATGAAATACAATGTTATTTGATCAGATGTCTTATAAATGTTCTGTGTTTCTAAAGTTAATTGTTAAATTGGCATAACTTACACTTGAATATTTACAAATAAAATATGATTAAGTTTGCCATGTTTTCAATGTTCAAACATACTTTCTGTTAATTCTAAATAGGGTATTTCTCTGAAATAACCTATGTGCATGTTTTATTTAATTAAAATGGATCAAGCATATAGTCTTTTTATTTTGTTTTATATTTTAAACCTTTCGATAGCTTTGTCCTATCAACCATAGTTCCATCTTCGGTGTTTCTTTCACCGTTTGCGTGACCTTAGCTTTGAGCCCTATCCTTTAGTATGCTCTTTTAAAGCTTTTGTCTGATTGTTGTATTGTTCTTCGTTGTACTTGTTTGTTTGCTTTGTATGGTTGTGCTAATGATTGCTTCGAGTAGAAGGATCGTTGTTCGAAAGATTTGAAGATTAAGAGTTTCAAGAGAGCAAGAGCTAAAGAGTAGTAAGAGTAACTTTTCTTTGGAGAAAGGCAAGTGTCCCTAACCATCTTTCTATCTATGCTTATTTACAAGAATACCTTACATTAATTGGAACATGGAGAACCACCCGGGAAAATAGTGCAACCACAAGAACTACAGTCCGATTAATTAGAGACTCTAGTGTGAAGCAGTCTTATGGAAAGGGCAAAAGGGACGACGACAGATGGGGTATGGCCCGGCCCTTAGAGTGATATGCTCTATGGTAGCTTGTCAGTCTTGAGAGAGGTTTATGCTCTGCTACTGATCCGGAAACCTTAGCGGGCTACTTCTTATTAGGGAATCTTTGTAAAGGCCTCGTAGTGTCCCTATGCAGTCACACCTTGGTAGTGTGATGAGTGCCTGATCAGCATAGCATGGTTGGGTCTAAAGTTCTTCTGAACTTTTACGCAACTTGTGGTAAAAGTGTACAACCTCTACAGAGTGTAAAAATTGATATATCAGCCGTGCTCACAGTCAAGAGCAGTCTGGACCCTCACATGATTAATAAACTTGAAGATGGAATTAAATCATTATTCTAGTTATTTCTTGTGGCCTTACTAAGTACCAACCATAAATGTACTCACCCTCGTTAACTGCTGCTTAGAAGAAGAGGTTGCTATGAGGTTTGCTGAAGATGATGCTGAGTGCTAGGCATACGCGACCCGAGTCGATTGCCTATGAAGTTTGCAACCTTCGTTTCCAGGATTAAGCTGTAAATCTCTTATATACTCTTTGTTCTTTAAATGATACTATTATTGTTATTCACTGATGATGTTACTATATGTATGAAACTTGATCCTGGCGTACATATAGGTAGCATTTGGTTTTATTTTAAAACCGGGTGTGACATATAGCTGCGTTTAGGTTTGTCCTAAGTCAAACATTCTTAGCTAGCTTCGACCAACAATATCTCTAAAAATAACTTATTTCAAATATAAAAGGTTACTTATTATGATAGTCGGTTTCGTGTTGAATCTGCTGACATTATTTTGTGTTGTCAATCTTTATAATATTTTTGCTATTTATAGCCAATGTTTAAAATATTTGACTTAGGACAAATCTAAATATAGCTATATTATGGGACAAGGGGGAGTATTTCATATATAAACAATGTTAAATGTAGGTATATTAACTGTATATTGTATTAGTATTTTTTAATATTTTTTTCATAATGATAGATAATGCAGATGCTGATTTATGTATTGTTTTTATAATGGCAGATGATTTAATTTACATGCAAATTGAGAGGTCCACTTTATATTTGTTTCTTTATAACGGGTAATTTAGATGAAAATTAGACGGCTACTTTAGATATAGATTGAGGGGTTTACTTTGGACTATTTCTATGATACCAGATGTGAGTATTTTTTTAGAAAACATAATTGATCTAATAGCAATTATTATTATCAATATTTATTAGAGTAATCCAGATTGACGACCGGGTATTTTATTTTTTTTGAGAATTTTTAGTATTTATATTTTTTCTAGCACATATTGTAATGAATTATTAAGGATTAACATGGAGGCTTCAAAAGAAACATCATAGTGATATTTGCATGTACCAAATTAGCCTTACAATTTACAAGTATAAATAAATGTGCATATTTGTTTTTAAAATGACCATACAGCCTGTTTTGTTTCAAGTTGAGCTGACGTGAAACGATGTCTTCCGCGGCAAATCAGATTGTTCTGGACAGATTCCTGTTGTGTTCTTGACTTTGAGGCAGGCAACACTGTCGACCCACGTTATCATCATTCATCAGCCGATCGAGCGCACGAGAAAACCCTAGTGGGAGAGAACGACCATAGTTCAGGCCTTGCCTTTAGATTCAGAATCTTCGCAGACGACGCTTTTCATCCTCCAAACTCCAACGCTTTACAGGCACGACCTGCGAGCAAGGTGCACGAAAATTCCAGCCCAGTATGATGTTGGCGTGCTGTCCGGAATCGCCGCTCGCTTTTTAGACTTTTCTGCGCCTGGTTTCCGGCTTTCAAATTTCGTATGCGAGATTTTCAGCCACTAACGTTCCTGTAAATGATTGGAAAATCACTGGCGGCCGCCCAAACAGGAGTTGACGTACAGTTGACACTCGCAAAAGCAAAAGGTTGTCATGATGTATCTGCCACTTTAATGTTGTGCTGTAAGACCTTATGTAGTTTGGAAGTTTCTCGCCATGGTCTAGGTATCCAACATTCATTGAATAAAATAAGCTTCCAATGGAGGCCTGTTTGGTTTGAGTTGCTTATTATAAGCAACTTAAAGTTGCTTATTTGGAGTTTCTTATTTTTAGTCTAGCTGTTTGGATACCGTTACTTATGAGCATTGAATGAGGTGGACATTGTCATATTTGCCCCTTGTGTTGCTACCCCTCTTTGCCTCCCCACGCTTCTTCTTTCCTGCACACGCCCGAGGAGCGGCAGGCGGAGGCCGCCGGTGGCGGCGGGGTGGGAGCAGCGGGCGGAGGCCGTCACCTGCGCAGAGGCCGGCGGCGGGGTGGGAGCAGCGGGCTGGCACGGAGGAAGGGGATCCGACGACGGGGGAGGGGAGAGAGAGAGGAGTAGAGTGCATTGAATGAGGGCAGGAGGTGTAAAGTGCACATTTTAGTCCCCATAAGCAACTCTTGTGTTGCTTATGTGCTAAAAATAAGCAGCCCATAAGCAACCCAATAAGCAAGGGTGATTGGTTTCATAAGCAAATAAGTTGCTTATTTTAAGTTGCTTATGCATAAGCAATTCAAACCAAACAGGCCCAGAATCCAACGCATGTCATATTCTGCCAACTTAGCAATGCATGGGTCAGCAGCAGTCTCTTGTGTTTGGTTTGTGCCAAAGTGTGTGATTGAGAGCTAGGCAATCTAAATTTTGGGAACTTCGACAAATTTTAGCCACCATTTGGTTGAGTTGGGGGTAGGGAAAGCTTCGGGAAGGAGAGGAGACTAGCCAATGACTGTTGAGTTCCATCTGAAGACGTCCAATTTTCTTTCTGGGTTTCATATTCAATAGCATCACACTTACTTTAATCAAATGGTCTTCGAGATCATTCCACCATCATCATCTGCATATGAAGCTTCTTAATTACTGAATCTCCTATAACCATACTATTTCCAGTAGTGGTGTCGAAAAGCTCAAGTACTAGATTCTGAATCAACCGTTGGAGGTTAGATGCTTGGACTTCACTCGTGTTGGTCACTGCAGGCAACCCTCTCAGTGGAGATTGCAGAGTGTAGTGGCGCGCACCATGATGGACGAACCATTTCGGAGACGCTGATGATAGGTTAGGTTACGAGCCAAAAGCCCGGGACACACTCCTTGGCAGCCGTCCAGGGTGACTGGAAAAATTTCCAGCCTCTGGCCTCCCTTCAATCCTTTTTGCGAGGTGGAAAAGGCGCACATGCCGCCATGCATGCATTTGCAAGCTGGTCAAACGGTCATTTTTTTCCCTCTTTTGTGTCGCATGGCATCAGACGCAGCTGACATGTGGGGCCACGTGTCGGTCTCTGCTGCATATATTCTCCCACTCGGAGCATGAAAAGCCATTCTGAGCCTCCCGTGTGAGATCTGAATCTTATCTCCTGACCGTCCAAGTGTCGTCAGTGCTTTTGATTGGCCGCGTAGCTTGCTAGCAACTCATCACCTGCACTTGCTTTGCTGCTGCACGCTAATGGTACTTGCCAACTTTCTTCTCCTTCTTCTTCTTCATGGCGGCATGCTACCTGTCCTCTTAACTTGTGCAACGAACAGTGCTTTGCCGTATCAGAATATAATGGTCGTTCACCTTTAGCCATCCTCTTTAAACTCTGGCCATCAGTCATGTCTGGAATGCTTGGGGTTTAATGATTTTCTATGTTGTGATTCCTTTGTTCTTGATTGGTTTGATTGGTATTCCTTCACCATTTGTTTTGCACCACTTTGGAAAATCGTGCTGGGTCCCTTGGTCAAAAAAGAATTTTCTGGGTCCTGGCTGTGCAATCTATCAAAATGTGATTGTGCGCATGAGATGTTGCGTGTAAAATGATATTCTTTTCTTATCATCAGGTTAAATATTCTTGATTCAAAGGTTGAACTTAAAATTCCAAATAAAATGAACCATACAAGCATGCAGTAGTGCTCCTCTGAAACAGTTAAATGTCTCGCTACTAGCTAGATGCACAAACTTTTCAGAGGGTATCTTTGAATGTGTGATGCCTACTACACTCTTCCTGAATTGTCCTAATCTTTCACGACAGATAGAATAAATGAATTAAGTACAATTAAATAAATTATCGATGAACAAGGTGCATGGTGACTGGTGAGCACCTTGAAAGGATATATTACATTGACGATTTTTTTTTTTGATAATGGATACCAAATATTACAGTGAGGATACGAACATCGATTACAATTGAGAAATTTTAACCTTAGCGTGTGTGTGTTAGTTTTTCCATAGATACGTCATATATTGTTGTGCCCACGCTTATATTCCCATGAGATGCAACGAGTTGTTTCTAGAATTTTTCACATGATCAAGGTACAGTTGGATTGAGTTCCCAAATGGAAGTTGTTTCTGGAAATTCTTATGTTGGATCATGGCGGGCAAGTACAGTTAAGTTATGTGGCTGTTGAAGACATCTACTGCATTATCTTATTTACCTGGGAGATGTCAAGCCACTTTAAATTTTACTTGACGTCATCTGTCACTGTCTTGTGCAAGATTTGTTGATAAAAAAAAGAAAATATCCCATGCCAAAATTCATCTTCCTCTCCGAAGAAAGACCAAAGCCTTTTTCTATGTAACTACTATATAATTACCACCAGCTGGTGTTATTTTAAGGGTAGTTGCTTGCATGAATGTAGCATAGAGATGGCAACATCATAGAACAGAGCCCGAGTTGCTGAACACATGACAATTGATGTCACCTTGTCGTTATTCGTTTGTATCAGAATTATTCGATCATGAATGTGTTGCTGTCTTAGAGAAAGTTGCAAATCCATCTTTGCACAAAGCTTGGTACATATGCGAAACGAAAGCAAGACAGCACAGCAGTAACGGGGCTGGACCAGATTTTGATCACTGTGACCAAACAAGGACTGTGCTTACAGTGTAACGACTAGATATGGATTCGATTTGACACGCGGAATCTAAAATTTGCCACTTCATTTACAGGTAAGCCAAGCTAGCTTTAGACCTGAGAAGCAGCTGGCCTGTGGCTGAAAATTCACTCAAATTAAAGATGAACCAGTGTGAGATAAGTCAATGCATATGTAGCACCGCCCGGCTTCCTAAAGTGAGTTATTATAAAAATCACATGTTTTTAGGCCTTTTTTTTTGGCCAGCGTGCAGGACATACTCATTTAAGCTGACAACTATAGGCAAAGTTGTCTCACTTTGTAAAAATAAGTTGATTGAACAGTGTTATGTTTGTAGAAATATATTGTGTAACTTATTTAAAATGATTTTGATCTAAAGTCTAAACATTTTAGTTTTACATCCATCCATCTCAAGACTGAGGGTTGACACCCTCAGCAACCACAATCACATCTTGATACACGACGGTGTCAGTGTGAGTAACACAACCACTATAGTGGGAGTTGGCGCTTCACAGCATCAGTATCATGAGTATCACCCTTCAACAAAAATTGTTTCAAAGCCTTACCATATCAATCCAATGGGATGAGTCTAGACATGCGTGGCAGTCCACTTGCACTTTCACCACTGCTTGCTCCCAAATAAAAGAATTAATCAACCTATTTGCTTTCTTTCGGGGCAACATACACTATTTCCTAGTATAAATCATTGTGAAACTTGATATCACAAAGCAAAGAGTACCAAAATACCATTTTTTTTTCTTTTGCAAGATCTGTAGCAATTTTGTACTTTGAAGAACACATTCATTAATTAGGGGAACATATAATTATCTACAGATCATGAGATTCTATGTGAAATATATCACTACGGCAGAAAATATGTGTCCTTGCGGCTAAAACATATCTGTGCTGGTGGGTTTCACACCCGCCAGCAATCTTCTGTCAGCACAAATGCGATCTGCACAGGCGGGTGCTTGATCGTCACCACAAATGCGATCTGCGCTGGCGGATGCTTAAGAAGCCTGCCAGCAAAGATAATTTTAGCCAAAAAAAGCTGACCGTAGGCGCTCGTCTGTTAGCACCGTGGCCGCGCCACCGCCTTGTGCTGCAGCTCATGTCATCATGAGCCCCGAGGCAGACCTTTTTGGCTCTTGACTCCACCGCGTGCGCCCACCCCAGAGCAGCGCCACGTACGCGCAGCGACTCGGCCTACGCCTCTGCGCCATGCGCCAGCCGTGGAGCTCCGTGTGAGCACATCAAGCTCGGAGGCGGCGGCGAGCCTCGGATGCCTCCTTCCTCAACCAAAGTCGCCTCTGCGCGCATAGGTCCGCGAAGAGCTCGGCAGCAGCGCCGTGCCTCTAATGCCTCCTTCCCCAATTGGAGCCGTAGCCAGCTGCAGCGGCGGCTAAGGACATAAGAAGCACCGTCACCTCGTCGGCAGTTCGCTTCATCCCTGGTACGCGTCGGCAATCACCCTCTACATCCTTGCCAACTTGAGCAACGAATACGAATGAAACAAAAGTGTTGCAATGATTTTGTTTTTTTCATCTACTACAATTAATTTCGGTGTTGCTGTTCTTGCAAGATTGAGCACGTACCTCGGACGAGCTGCATGAGCAGCGGCAGAAGCTTGCCGTCACGCACCGGAGCTGCCCATGGGTCCGCCGGCCGTAGCGCCTCTACCCGTGTTGTCGCAGCTGCCTGTGGCTCCGGCCGACGTGGCTCGTGTCCGCACCAGACACCAGCGTGGGGCCACCAGCAGCGGCTTCGCCGTCAGCAGCTTGCTGACGCAGCACGCGCCAACCACCGCTCCATCGTTTGAGCCAGCCGCAGCTTCACTATGGAGACAGAGATAAGGGAGAGAGATGTGAGGATGGGAGAGAAGTGTGCGGTGAAAGTGATAAGGTTCAGCAATGCAAAGAGATAAGGTAGGGATGGAGCAAAGGTACCGGGTGGAGATAAGGTTTGTTCGCTTCGCTAGCTTGGTATCATTTGTGCTCGCGGGTCACCTAACGCACCCGCCAGCACAGATGCATCCCATCTGTGCTGGCGGACGCTTAGATCGCCCGCCAGCTCAGATGGCACTAGCCCGACGGTCCCGGTCACCTTTGTGCTGGCGGGTGCCAATTTCGCCCGCCAGCATGTTAATTTCGACTTGCCAGCATAAATTGTTTCTGGCGTAGTGTACTGATATAGAAACAATGGAACCTGCAATTAAAAAATGAGCAACGCCTAAAAAAATTGAACAAACTAGCTGTTGATAATTTGAATCCGGAGGTTGAATCCACACTTCACACGGTACTTCACCCGGTACAGAGAACCTTTCCTCATATACGAACTGACATGTAATAGACCACATGTATGTGTACTACTAAGAATGCATGGACTGGTACTTATAAATGTTTTCCTTCAGTAAGAAGTATACATAGTAGTCCAAACTAAGAAAGACGCGTCACTCCACTATATCAAAAGGGAAATATAAGTTAAAACTATAAAAAAGAATGTAAAAGAAATATCAAAAGTCAAATCTTGATAATTGAAGAAATATAGAAGACTTTATTTTCTTCCTAACTAATAATGAAGAGCACGATCCTATCATGTTTGCTAAAACTTTAAACTAAACTTTTTTTCGAAGAACTTTAAACTAAACTACGCTTGAAACGATGAGAAAACATTGTCTTGTAAGAGTAGCCCATCTATTCCATACTACTCCCTAAAAAATGTAGGTCATTTTAACTTTTCTAGATACATTGACTTTATTATATATTTGGACATAATCCTATACTAAGTGCATTGCAACATCTATGTATTAAAAAAACCAAAACGATCTACATTTTAGAATGGAGTAGCTAGTAGCGTAACGAAAAAGATACGATAGTCTCCTGTATATTTCTAAAAAAGCGCTGATATATACTCCTATTGATTGCTCGAGCCTAAGATTCATATCGTACCAGGACCCGGCCCTTTACTTGGACTGGACACCCTAGAGGCATGCGCACATAACACACTAGTAGCAAAAATGCAGTGTGCTGGTGCTTCTTTTTTCTTGACAAACATATTTATGCTTATATAACTTTGGCTGGGATGATGAGATCATCAATCAGAACCTTCAAGACCTTCAATAATTGGTTGGTCCAGCAGATTCTTGATTTCTATGTCAGCATATATAAAGAATGGTTGTCAGATGGATGCTCCAACCTGGTAATTCCCCTCTGCAACATTCTCTCTCTCTCTCTCTCTCTCTCTCTCTCTCTCAAGTGTACCAATCAATAAGAGAGAGTGACTAGGTAGAAATATGGGACTTTAGATAATAAATGGACTATTTTCTTTGCAATACCACTATCCGTTTCATAATATGAATAATGCACTCATAAATTAGTAAACAGTAAATATTTTCGTATGATAAGATATGCGTGAGATATTTATACTGAATATACAGTGAACCCAAAATATATTCCACAGGTGGCGTAAAAACTGAATCTGTTGAAAGTTTGAATCATCAGGACAGGATGCATCCAAACTTGACGGTTCAGACGGTACAGAGATTCAGAGAACCTTACCTCATAATAATAGCGGTTCATTTATACGCATTACTAAGAATGAACTGGTGTATGTCTATAGCTAAGTTGCATAATTATTTTCCTTACACCAGAAGTATACAGTGGGATCCCAACCAAAAGATAGGCGCTCGAGACCTTGAATCCACTATATCAAAGAACCATATATAAATTAAAGAGTGAAAAAATGTTGAAAACATGTGTGTATTTGTAATTAAAAGTTGAAACTAGGATCTAAACGATGCTGAGAATCTTGCCTTGCAATATTAGCCCATCTTTTCTACTACTAAGATTTGTATACCTACACTAAGATTTTGTATTTAATAAAAAGATACACTGCTATCCTACATATATGTTTTTGTAGAAAAGGTACACCTATTGATTACCTGTCATAAAATTCCTAGCATGCACCGTGTACTGGAGACTCCTCAAGAGGTATGCACACACACTACACTAGTCAGAAAATGGAATTCTTGTTTCTATTTTCTACAGGGGAGAGAGAGAGAAAAATGGCTTGGTATCCCTTTGGCTGGATGAGATCATCAATCAGACCCGTTGATAATTGGTTGGTCCAGAATCCAGATGCTTGATCGATCCTAAAGATCATAAATATTGACTCTATAGAGAGAAAATGGACATTTTTCTTTGTGATAACACTATCCATTTTATAATGTGAAGAATGCATGCACTCATTATTTTGTAAACAGAACAGCTGTAAACATTTGAGTATCACAGGATACGGTGTGAGATACTCTTACTGAATATCCAGTGCATCCAAAAGATTCCACACAGTGTGCTGTGAATCTGAACCTACTACTATAGGAGAGTAACGGTGAAAAGTAAATAACTGAGGAATCTGTTGAAGATTTTGAATCATGATAAGGATGCATATCCACACTTGAAAGACCACACGGTATACAGAGAACCTTACCCTCATATAGCTACTCATTTATACGCATTGCTAAGAATGAACTGGCCGGTGGCTATAGCTGGACAATGCAAGTCAGCCTTATCTTTCCTTCCATGAGAAGTATATTTTCAATTTAATTTTACAGAGAAAATATATTGGCACCTCTTTGGTTGGATAAGATCATCAGTAAGAATCATCAATAACCGTAGGTCGGGATTCTTGATCCTATGTGCATGCAAGCAAAAAACCTGGTTAGCTTAAAGAATGGATGGCAGATGATGTGTTTAAGTCTGGTAACTCTCCTTTGCAATCTTTTTTATTCTCCCTCATTACTCTCTCTCTCTCTCTCTCTCTCTCTCTCTCTCTCTCTCTCTCTCTCTCTCTCTCTCTCTCTCTCTCTCTCTCATTGCTGTTAGTGTTACAGGAAGAGTGTACTCGTCCTAGAGACAAGAGACAACACAGTGTGTGAAAAGAAAAAGAAAAAAAAAAGAAACGACACACAGGTAGTGGCACAGTGCGCGCTTTCCCCGCATCAAATCCCAACCGCTCGTCTGCAAAAGGCAAGCCGCACACGGCCGCGCCACCCCCGGCCGGCCGCTTACAAAAGGACCACCGCTCCTCCCTCTCCCTCCCACAACCACCACCACCACCACCATCTTCATCTGTGTCCCTGCACTCGAGCACAGCACGCACGAGGAGAAGTGAGGCTTGAGCACGCCGCCGGCGGGCGCAATGGTGATGGAGAAGCACGAGCAGGCGGCGGGGAAGGTGTCTGCCTTCAACCTCGCCGAGGCCGGCTACGGCGACCGGCCGGACCTCGACGACGACGGCCGCGAGAGGCGCACGGGCACGCTGGTGACGGCGAGTGCGCACATCATCACGGCGGTGATCGGCTCCGGCGTGCTGTCGCTGGCGTGGGCGATCGCGCAGCTGGGGTGGGTGATCGGCCCCGTCGTGCTCGTCGCCTTCTCCGTCATCACCTGGTTCTGCTCCAGCCTCCTCGCCGACTGCTACCGCGCACCCGACCCCGTCCACGGCAAGCGCAACTACACCTACGGCCAGGCCGTCAGGGCATACCTCGGTACGTACGCCCATCACCGGCGGCGCCGACATGGATGCAAGTTCTGCAAAATCTTTGTTTGGAATGGTTGTCCTGATGATGATTTCGTTTCCTTTTGTGCTCGTGGCTTTCCTTTGAGAGATTGCAGGGGTTTCCAAGTACCGGCTGTGCTCGCTGGCGCAGTACATCAACCTCGTCGGCGTCACCATCGGATACACCATCACCACGGCCATCAGCATGGGGTACGCTTTTGCTTTGCTTCCGTGTCTGGAACCACCACTGCACGCTAGCTGCTCCCATGTTTCACGCTTGTATGCAAAATAGCTAGCTGGGTGCGCACTGTCATTTTAGCAAGCTAGCACAATTAAATGAGCATGCAAAACAGTCAAACCGGCAAACTTCGTCTGCTTCTAGGGAGCATTTTGTGGCGCTGCGAGTCTAAATTCTGTTCATTTTGTTGTTGCGAGTCCAAGTTCTGTTCGGATTACTTGTTCTTTATTAATGAGGAAAGGGGATTATTTTTGAAAAGGGATTAAAGGTAGGAAAAGAGGAGGAGGGATAGTAGATATATGCTAATCCTGATGATCGATGTGTCATCTGTGGTATGTAGTCAAAGAAGGGATGTCTTTTAAGGATCCGGAGGGCAGGGAAATAAAGTAGGCAAGATAACATTATTTGACACTTCAAAAGTGCTTGGAAAAACCAGATGCTGGTACCACTGCTTCCTTTTTTTTCCCTCCACATTGGAAAAGATGTGGCGAAAAGGAGTGGCTTGTATATATTGGCATGCCTGGAAGAAGAATCTTGTTTCTTTTTCCTTTTTTAAAAAAGGAACAATCTTTTTCTCTCTCTCTCTAGACTGAAATAACACCTAGCAAATGGCAGAGCTGCAATAATATACTACATTTTGATCAGAGCCATGCATGCATGTAGGAGCTAGCTGCTAATGAAATGGTTTCCCAGTTAAGTTTTTTTTTGTCTTCTGAACCCTAGCTAAACCATTAAACTACTTCTTGTTGCAGGGCGATCAAGCGCTCCAACTGCTTCCACCGCAACGGCCACTCCGCTGATTGCGAGGCCTCCAACACGACGAACATGATCATCTTCGCGGGCATCCAGATCCTGCTCTCGCAGCTGCCCAACTTCCACAAGCTCTGGTGGCTCTCCATCGTCGCCGCCGTCATGTCCCTCGCCTACTCCTCCATCGGCCTCGGCCTCTCCATAGCCAAGATTGCAGGTCCTTACACTAGCTCACTCACTCGCTGATATTTTCACAGTTGATACGATAAATTGATTAGCTGGATAACACGTGTGTATAGTATAGCTAACTGATTGGCAAGGAAAATATCAAAAAGGAAAAAAACAAACAAAATGAGATGATAATTGTTCTTGGTAGGACACATCCATCCTTTACACGTAAGGACATTGGACATGTTGACGATGGCATTTTTGTTGGCACCATACATGTTGGCCCTTGATGCAATGCATGTGTCTGCTGGTTTGCTGATGGATTGATTGCTGATCTGTGTGCAGGTGGGGTGCACGCCAAGACGACGCTGACTGGGGCGACCGTGGGGGTCGATGTGTCCGCGACCGAGAAGATTTGGAAGACGTTTCAGTCCCTGGGAGACATCGCCTTTGCTTACTCCTACTCCAATGTCCTCATAGAAATCCAGGTAATTTCTTCAACTCATAAACTGCAGTGCTAGCAACTCATATACAGGTAACTGAAGGACGAATAATTTCGTACGTGGTAGCAATTCATCTGGGTCTTTCAAAAAAGGAACAGCTCATCTGAAGGCTTTAGTACCATGGTACATGAGCTCCCATGGCATGCGGCCACGGCCATGCCCGTGATCTTTTTGGGGTGTTGCCTGTAGGAAGGGACAAAATTCCTGATGCATGCAAAAGAGTATGGGTGAAGCGAGCCTCCTCACAAGGGAACAAAATTAGCACTCCAATCCTACATCATAAATAATTTTTTTAAAAATGTTTCTTTTCTAGAGTAAAGTGGTGCAGTAGTCAACACAGGGGTCTCTCTGCCCTGCATTGAACGAAGTGCAGAGTTGCAGACTAGTGCATACTAGAATATGGATAGGCTCTGCATGTGTACAAAGAGACAATTGTTTTCAAGCCAAATCTTTGCCATGAAGTACTCCTTGGACCTTCATTTTCACCTACCAAAGTCCAAAGTTTTCTTGTCTGAGAAACAGTGGTCAGGATAAGCATTTCCCCTCCTAGATCAAAATGGAATGCATCCCTCATCAAGTAAAGCTTATCCTACTCTTGTTGATCAGAATAGTAAACCTTATCCTACACAAATGGAACAAACACTACATCTAGGATGCCCAACATGTGACCTCTGAACTTAGTCCCTAACATGAATCAACCATGGTAGTAGTAGAAAAGGGAAACATGGTAGGTGCATTGGACTGCACCTGTAGTCTGGCTCAAATGCAGCAGCCACACCTGTTTCCAACACCACATTCATCTTCACATTTACACCCTGCGCTAATCTCAACGCCTCAGCTGGCAGAGTTCTCTCACTACTAGGCCCTCACAGGTCAACGCAGTGAGCTCGCAAAATTTACCCTTGCATTGTGGAATTTACAGTTCCAGTAATTTTACTCAACCAGTAAGTAATCTAGTATCAATGCAACGGCCTGGCTGACTTTGATGACGAACAATAATGCAGGACACGCTGCGGTCGAGCCCGCCGGAGAACGTGGTGATGAAGAAGGCGTCCTTCATCGGCGTGTCGACGACGACCATGTTCTACATGCTCTGCGGCGTGCTCGGGTACGCGGCGTTCGGCAACCAGGCCCCGGGGAACTTCCTCACCGGCTTCGGCTTCTACGACCCCTTCTGGCTCATCGACGTCGGCAACGTCTGCATCGCCATCCACCTCATCGGCGCCTACCAGGTCTTCTGCCAGCCCATCTTCGCCTTTGTCGAGGCCTGGGCTCGCGACCGGTGGCCCGACAGCGGTTTCCTCAACGCCGAGCGCGTCGTGCGCGTGCCCCTCGCCGGCGACTTTCCCCTCAGCCCGTTCCGGCTGGTGTGGCGCACGGCGTACGTCGTGATCACGGCGCTCGTGGCCATGATCTTTCCCTTCTTCAACGACTTCCTGGGGCTCATCGGCGCGGTGTCCTTCTGGCCGCTCACCGTCTACTTCCCCGTCCAGATGTACATGGCGCAGGCCAAGACACGCCGCTTCTCGCCGACGTGGACGTGGATGAACGTGCTGAGCTTCTCCTGCCTCGTCGTGTCACTGCTCGCCGCCGCCGGATCCGTCCAGGGGCTCATCACCGACCTCAAGGGCTACAAGCCCTTCAAGGTCTCCTAATAAGGATCGACGACTTCACAATTCACATCTGTGTGCATGTGACCGATGGAACATTAGCTGCAGCAATGAACTCTGAAACTTGCATGAGCATGCATGCGTAGTACTAGTGATACAGACAGTCATGGGAGGGTATGAGGGGTCATGAGGCAGGTTAATTCCAGTGCCGTTAATGTTGGTGAAAGTAGCCTAAGTAATATGGTTTGGATTTGAACTTTGAAATGTATATGTAATTAAGTAAGTGTAATGCCAGCAACAGGTTGTTGTTAGTCTGGGCAAATGGAAATAAGATGCTAGAACTGAGTTGACTGAGATGCAAACTAAATCGTTTAGAGCAGTAGCACACACAAAGCATCAGATACTTTTTTTGATGGGAAAAGCATCAGATACTTGTACTGCACATCACTACACCTTTACATGTCAACTACTAGAATAACAATCTAGTGGTCTATTACTAGACCAAAGTGCCCACTTGATAACAATCTCAAAACATGAGGTAGACAGATCCAAGGAAAGAGACACAGCAAATTAAAACCTGCAACCCAAAACAGGGATGCCCGTTTTCTGTACTAAGACCTTGTTTGGACAGTAGTGGATTGAAGTGGAATGAGAGGGATTGAAGTGGAATGGCAGATGCTGCATGCGACCCGCCAAGCTCTCATTCTTTTGTTTCGTCGTCGGCCTACCAACCCACCATCCTACCATAGCACCTCAAACAAGACGAGTACAAGATGGATTAGCTGACAGCAATGTTCACAAAGGCGCAGTGTGAAAATGCCGCTGAATGTGATCAGCTAGGCCTAGGCATAGGCAAAGGTGGAGCAACAAGGACAGGGAGGTCAAGCAAACATCAAATGCTCACGAAGTTGCATGCAAAGTTTGAGGATATAGGACATACGCTTGTGATGGTTTTTTCTACAGCTAACTGAAATCTAGATGTTTTGGACACCATCTTCTGGGTGAATAGGCTATGGGTTATGTACAATCCAAGAGCACCACCATATTATCCTTGTTCTCCAAAAATATATTATAAAGGAACGTGACAATATTGTTTATGCCTTAGACTAATCCTAATCCATTGTAACATGATATGGTGATCCAAGACTACCATATCACTAGGATAGTATCAAATAGGTTTGTAGAAGCAACTTATATATGCAATGCATTGTATCGTATTGTTGTTTCATATGCCACTGAATACATTTAATTGATATGTGTTTGTGCCCATCCATGAGAGTGGACCCAAACAATGAGCATGTTTTTTAATCTTGGATATCGAGCCCAAGCTGTATCTCCACTATGGAATAACTTTTCTCTCCTATGTTTAACTTGCTACGTCACCAAAACATCCACGCAGCTATATGGTTCGGAAATTGGCCTTAGGCCTTACTTGTTTCAGCTTTGGACCGTGAAAATGTATGGATTGTGATTGTGAATTGTGTGGAAAGCTATAACACCGAAAGCTAGCAGCTAGTTTTGGCAAACTAAACCATGGATTATGGGCTAATGGTCTCTCTCTCTCCCAGAAAGGTCACACATCACAATTCAGGTATGCAAGATCAGCTTCCCAGAAAGGCAATATCAAACTGAAACGGATGAAAAATTTTGCGGCGCCTAAAATTATGAGATGCAATATCAGTAATCCATTATTGCAGCGGGAAAACAAGTAGATCTAACATCTCGAATCAATTGCAACATTTTAAAAGCAATAAGCACAACATCAACAATCTATTGCTGCAACATAAAAAATAGATAGATGAAATACCCAAATCAACCCACTAAACATCAAAGGATAATATGTGCAACAGCTCGATTTTATTTTTGCCACATTACAAACCCATATCAAGATCATGTATGTACAGGACACCATCCCCCCAAAAACACATATTGCAACATCAAGAAACACTAAGCACAACATCACAATCAATTTACTGAAATATTAACAATGCCGACGACCTTGAACTATTTGTTGGGGGTCATGTGCCTGGTGCTTCTTGATGCGCTTGGCGCTTGGCGTGGAGACACTAATCTCAGGGGAGTTCTCTCAAGAGAGACACTAGCTCCCGGAAGCTTAAGGCCGTTACCAGTGGAGGATTTCGTGGGATAGTTTCCAACACTGCCATGTCATCTAAACTAAATTTTGTTGATGAATGAAATTATACCTCCAATGCACAGTTTCATGTTACAGTTTCATAGGTAACTCATAGACTTTAATTGGGATGCATTTGATTGGACAAAATCAGTTGAGATGAAACTCTATAACCCTCACTGGTAGTTTCAACGTGTTTCAAAGTCTTGGTAACAGTGTACACATAGTTTCGTCCACATGAAACTCATTTCTTCTCACTCCTCATAAATACCATGCAATGTCATCACAATTGCTTATGTGTCACCTCATTCAATGAGAATGAAACCCCTACTGAGAATGTCCTAACGAAAGTACTCCCGTAAGACATTAATTAATTAATCAAACAGGCAAATTTCATCTCCACCCGCACGACCGACATTTTCCCTTCCTCTGCACCTGCCACAAAATGTCTGCGAGCTGCATGCATAAGGTACCACAAGTTGGCGGTGCATATTCTCCACCTTGGTTGTCACCAGCACCACGCGTCCTATCAACTGATCTGTTGCCTTGATCCTCACGACCACGTCGGCCTTGCGCTATAAGCAGGCTGCACCTAGTGGAGGAACACTACTAGAAATATGACCTCTCGTTCCTAACATTAGTACTGGTCACATTTGGATCCGATACTAATGTTAGCATTAGTACCGGTTCCAAATTTGGAATTCCCCGAAGGCCCTCTAATACCGAATGGGGGCTCCATCCGGTACTAGAGGTCACCCTCTAGTACCGGTTGGAGCTTCCACCCAGTAATAAAGGATTCCCCATCCGGTACTAGAGGGGCTCCCTATTTTTTTCCCACGCACCCGTCTCCTCCTCTTTTTTCCATGCGCCGCCCATGCCTTAGATTTTTTTTACTCCGCCCTTGCCTTATCTCCTTCTCCGCCCGTGCCTTATCACCTTCTTCCTTCCACTGCTTCTCTCCTCCACTACTTCACTTCTTCTCCACTTCTTCTCCTCCACTGCTTCTCTCCTCTATCTTCTTCTTCCTTCTCCTTCCACTGCCTCCCCTCCCCTCCCCCCTTCGCGAACCCCTCACCGGCGGTGAGGAGCAGCGGCGGGGCGAGGTGAGCGGTGGCGGCGACGGCCGACGGTGGGCGGAGCGGGGCGGCGGAGGAGGAGGGGCGGTGGTGGTGGCGGAGGAGGGGCACGGCGGGGGTGGAGGAGGTAGGGGAGGAGGGGCCGGTGGCGGCGGAGGGGCCGGCAGGGGTGGAGGGGCTGGCGGGGGCCGCTGGTGGGGCGGCGGGGGTGGGGGGATTTTCTTTCTTTTTTTAATTTTTTAACACCCTCTAGTACCAGTTATTTCAACCAGTACTAGAGGACCCCCCCTCTAGTACCGGATGGCTAGTACCGGTTGTGCGGTTACACAACCGGTACTAGAGGGGGGTTGGGAAGCGGTACTAGAGGTGATTTTTCTAGTAGTGGGATATGCATCGGAGACATGAAGGGGCAGCCATCGACACAAACGGATAAGAAATAGGAGCAATGGGAAAAGGAGCAGTTAAAGGACATCTAACATCTACATCATTATATTTTACAACATCGTAAATATAAGTTGTTTTAGGGTTCCATCAGCAAAACTTTTTAATTTTATTACAACACATAAAGGAATCGGCGGCTCACGGTGTATTGTTTACATGGTAAGCAACCTTCTCTATTTTTAATATCATATTTTCTTATAGACCATGTTAAAATAAACTCGTACTGCAGCAATTAAACTCAATAAGGGGTATATATTTATAACTCAATTATTTATAGCAGTAAACTCCAAAGAGAAAAGATCTCAAGCGGGAGACTAAGATTTCTGCTACTTCATCTTCTTTTCATATGTTTTTGGGAGAAAAATTTCTTCCTTGGCCAAATATCACATGGCTACTGTCAATTTTGGTCTTTCCATTTTATCACGGGCGACCAAATTGCAAGACAAGGGCCTGAACATAGTGGTCCTTTCATGAACTTGAAACTCTCGTGTTCCACTGATCAAATAAAAGATGTTGCATCCACTTAAAAAATAAAACATGTTGCAGATTGGTCCAGTTTTGTTCTCTCATGCTCCAAAGCAAATTCACAGATAGATCACGCGAGCTCGGTTCAGAAACTTAGAAAAAAAAGTTGAGCTCTGTCTCTCTCTCTCTCCCTCTCTAGTCCAAGGCGTCCAGTCATGCATGGTCTATGCTTTGACCGATGCTAAAAAAAGATTCTCTTTGTCAGTAACTGAATCCTTTTAAATACTGTAGATAGCAAGATGCTATTTGTGAGATAAGTAACTGTCTAACTGACCCAAGAAATCGCAAAAGAAAATAACTGATTCAAAGATCAAGTCAGTCATACCTAGAAGGATTTCATACAATGGATGTATTTCTTGTGGACCAACCTAGTGTTCTGCATGCATAAAGAAAACTGCGATGGTATATCGTATACGTATGGGCACATTTGTTATGGACTGCTTATGAACAGATAAGGAGAGGTCAGGTAATGATTTGTAAACGATTAGTAAAAATGTGTTTGGTATATATATGCACCACTTCTCTTATGAAGAGGACTAGGGCTTACGACAACAAAATCACAATAATGCGCTACTACAGGCCTAAACGCAGAAAAAAACACCTAATGAGTATAAAATCCCCACACCGTCGTCCATTCTCATCATGTAAGCAGCAACTAGTATCATTTTCAACCAAAGGATTACATTCAACAATATGAGAGATACAAGGCATTGCATGGATTCAAGGATCAGACTCACGAAGTAAACTGATTCAAGAGTTCATCCCCGGATATACACGCACATGCTTGACTCACTAAAAAGACTAGCTAGAGACTTAGATTGGTGGTTTTTCTTGATGACAAGCAAGTAGATAACTCAAACTTATTATCAAATCAACCACATGAACAATTGAAACTCGGGCATCAACTATCACCGAGGTGGGCCATATCACCAACATTATTTCCTGGACCGTAATCCCCATGACTTTCTCCTGAAGAAGAAGACCCTAAGAAGTTCCTGTAGGGACAATCATAAGTTTGTTGATGCAGACCAGAAGGACCAGCCATGTCACGCTCAACAGTAACAAGGCCTCCATAATCACCATGGTCTCCCAAGTAAAGATTCAGCCCATACAGGCTAATATCATAGTATGGCTCGTTAGAAGGAATAGGGGAAGGCCACTGGTGATTGGCAAATGGGTGACCAGCAGTAAAGTCTTGAGTGCTTGCATGGTTTTCAGGATGCTCCACCATGTAATGCTCGGCCTCAATAGGCAATGGAGTTGGCGGTTGTTGCGATGATGATGGAGGAGGAAATTCATTATAGAATGTAATCTGCGTGGATGGCGAAGGTGGTGGTGGTAGCGCAGGCATCAAAGAAGATTGTATGAATGGTAGCGAGATGTTACCGTTGATGTGCATCTCCAGGGTATTGTAGTTGTGTGGATAGGTTTCAGTAGACGATAGCGTCATTTGTGCCTGTGGTTGCACCGCCAAAGCATGCTGTGGCATCTGACTATGTTGGAACGGTGGCATTGATATTGGCTGTGCTTGTGCTGATGGTAGCATGGAAGGATTGAGAAGAGAGGACCGCGACCTTGATGATTGTGGAAGAGACCATGATGATTTTGGAAGCTGCAAGGATGGTTGTATGGGAGTCCACGGCAAACGTCTTGGTGGCATCTGGATCTGTGAAGAAGGTGATGACGAAGAGGACGGCCGCCCGAGGAATGGATCTCTTGACCCACCAACCTCCAGCTGATAGCTAGGTTGTTGTGGGCGGAGTCGATCATCAATCTCCTGCTCAATTTGTGAGAGGTCATGCACAAGCTCATTGAGCTCCTCAACACTAAGATCTTCTATCTTGCCATAGGCAAGCTTAGCCTTCCCTAAGGTTTCTTGGACCTCCTTGGCTCGTGCAATAGTCTCCTTGGTCCTCTTGTCCTCCATGAACTTCTCTTTCTCCACCTTGAATACCTCGTTCTGCAAAATGGTGATTTCGGACTTTTGCTCCTTGTTGACGAATGGATCCATTGGTGCCTTCCCTGAGAGGAAAGAATCAATAATAGGGCCAGCCGATGGGGTGCCGAAAGAGGACATCTTTCCGCTCTCGGACTCTAGCGCAATAGCAACTCGCGCGCCAGTGAGGGTGGATAGGTCAGCGGCGGTTTTGTAAAGCCCGGCACGCCGCTTGAAGAATGTGATGCTACGGCTATTATTATTTTGGATGTAGCTAATTCCGGATCTCCTTGGCCTAGTCATTCTAATGTGGAGAATTCAAAGCTACTACTATTGGTGTGTGAGTAAGAAATGATTTCGTTGTTTTTGAGAGGAAATGTGTTCTGATGTGAATGATCCGAGGAAGAGTCCTATATATAGATGAAAAAGGGCTGTCAATGAGACAGTTTTCCAAAAATTCTAGTGTATATGAAAATGTTTTTGTAAGAAAAGGTATATTACCAAACGTCACTTAGGAATATTTATTGTGTATCACCGACAGAAGGGGTCCTTGTTTTGCATGGATAAGGTGAGACCCATTTGTCAGTAACAATAAGGAAAGTATAAATTAAGTTTAGATAGATATCACTTCCTCATCTATTTTTATACATTATTTAAATATTATTTATTTTCAAAACGAAAAGTGCGCATTTATTTCGGCTTAAAATGTCATATTACACTTTAGGCAGGCATTAATTAAAAAATCCTTTGGTAACCGCTTGAAATCATCCTGCCAATATACATATGTTCATTGTAAGTCGACTATTTAATGCTAATCAAAGATAGCTATGTATGATGCCTATGCATTCTACTACCAGTACAGGATAACCGGGTTTTGACCAAAAGGTGTTTCTTTGCTATATTTTTGTGTGTATATTTGTGTAGTTATTAATGCCATGCAATCGAACAAACTCTTGGTTTAGTGCACGATAATATAGTAAAAGTTCTACCTACAGGATAAACAGGTTCCTTGTCTTGCTATGTGAGAGTATCCTAACCCTAGGGAGTATTAACGAGCAATGTGATCCAGCAAAATAGTGTTGAATACAAATTTTGCTGTTATAATTGAAATGTCATTGAAACTTCCCCTCAGGGGCAATCCTTTTCAAATATGGAAAAATATTTTCAAATTTTATTACCATCTCAATGCAAGATGATGCTCCAAAAAATAAACTAAAGGCCTGCCTTAAATGATGGAAATGGTGAACGTAAAACTCAATCGGCTGAAGGCCATTCCTGAATCTACTGAAAGCATCAATCATTATGTAGAATTTTTGGTATTAAATTTAGAAGTGATGGTGGAATATAACAAAACAGTGATATACCAGGAGTGTGGTGTAAACAATCAGTGCTGCTAGCACCAAAAATTCCTACGGGGCGGTCTGTCGCAACATGCAAAATTCAAACTTCAACATTGCCGTTTACCTTTTTCAACATCGTCCAAAATATATGATAGATGAAAATAAAAGCTCCGTGTCATCTGATCTCAGGAGATCCTAAGAAAATCAAATACCCACTGCAACAAATGTAGATGTTTCATGCAATCTCTCTCCTTTTTCTATAAGAACCAGAACTTTGCAAATCAGCTACTGAAACATCCTAGAACACATTATGCGACATGGAAAAAGACTAACACAACAATTAAAACAAATTCTTGCAAAGGAGGATGAGAATAATGCAATATCTCTATTTATTCAAAAACAAAGATCGCAACACCAGAAAATAGCTGTTGCAACAACCGGTAGACTGAAACTGAA